>NC_073692.1:434820354-434919494 GCF_029784155.1 Uranotaenia lowii
CATTTTTGTCATTTTGTCTTTTGTCATTTTTGGTCATTTGTTTGGTCATTTTTGTCATTTTTGTCATTTTGTCATTTTGTCATTTTTGTCTTTTTTGTCATTTTTGTCATTTTTGTGTCATTTTTGTCATTTTTTGTCATTTTTGTCATTTTTGTCATTTTTGTCATTTTTGTCATTTTTGTCATTGTTTTGTCATTTTTGTCATTGTGTCATTTTTGTCATTTTTGTCATGTTTTGTCATTTGTTGTCATTTTTGTCATTTTTGTACATTTTTGTCATTTTTGTCATTTTTGTCATTTTTGTCATTTTTGTCATTTTTGTCATTTTTGTCATTTTTGTCATTTTTGTCATTTTTGTCATTTTTGTCATTTTTGTCATTTTTGTCATTTTTGTCATTTTGTCATTTTTGTCATTTTTGTCATTTTTGTCTATTTTGTCAATTTTGTCATTTTTGTCATTTTGTCAATTTTTGTCATTTTTTGTGTCATTTTTGTCATTTTGTCATTTTTGTCATTTTTGTCATTTTTGTCATTTTTGTCATTTTTGTCATTTTTGTCATTTTTGTCATTTTTGTCATTTTTGTCATTTTTGTCATTTTTGTCATTTTTGTCATTTTGTCATTGTCATTTTTGTCATTTTTGTCATTTTTGTCATTTTTGTCATTTTTGTCATTTTGTCATTTTTGTCATTTTTGTCATTTTTGTCATTTTTGTCATTTTTGTCATTTTTGTCATTTTTGTCATTTTTGTCATTTTTGTCATTTTTTGTCATTTTTGTCATTTTTGTCATTTTGTCATTTTGTCATTTTTGTCATTTTTGTCATTTTTGTCATTTGTCATTTTTGTCATTTTTGTCATTTTGTCATTGTCATTTGTCATTTTTGTCATTTTTGTCATTTTTGTCATTTTTGTCATTTTTGTCATTTTTGTCATTTTTGTCATTTTTGTCATTTTTGTCAATTTTTGTCATTTTGTCATTTTTGTCATTTTGTCATTTGTCATTTTTGTCATTTTTGTCATTTTTGTCATTTTTGTCAATTTGTCATTTTTGTCATTTTTGTCATTTTTGTCATTTTGTCATTTTTGTCATTTTTGTCATTTTTGTCATTTTTGTCATTTTTGTCATTTTTGTCATTTTGTCATTTTTGTCATTTTTGTCATTTTTTGTCATTTTTGTCATTTTTGTCATTTTTGTCATTTAGTCATTTTTGTCATTTTTGTCATTTTTGTCATTTTTGTCATTTTCTTTTGTCATTTTTGTCATTTTGTCATTTTTGTCTTTTTTGTCATTTTGTCATTTTTGTCATTTTTGTCATTTTGTCATTTGTGTCATTTTTGTCATTTTGTCATTTTATTTGTCATTTTTGTCCATTTTGTCATTTTTGTCATTTTGCATTTTGTCATTTTTGTCATTTTGTCATTTGTCATTTTTGTCATTTTTGTCATTTTTGTCATTGTTGTCATTTTTGTCTCTTTTTGTCATTTTTGTCATTTTTTGTCATTTTTGGTCATTTTTGTCATTTTTGTCTATTTTTGTCATTTTTGTCATTTTTGTCATTTTTGTCATTTTTGTCATTTTTGTCATTTTTGTCATTTTGTCATTTTTGTCATTTTTGTCATTTTTGTCATTTTTGTCATTTTTGTCATTTTTGTCATTTTTGTCATTTTTGTCATTTTTGTCATTTTTGTCATTTGTTGTCATTTTTGTCATTTGTCATTTTTTTCATTTTTTGTCATTTTTGTCATTTTTGTCATTTTTGTCATTTTGTCATTTTTGTCATTTTTTGTCATTTTTTGTCATTTTTGTCATTTTTGTCATTGTTTGTCATTTTTGTCATTTTTGTCATTTTTGTCATTTTTGTCATTTTTGTCATTTTTGTCATTTTTGTCATTTTTGTCATTTTGTCATTTGTGTCATTTTTGTCATTTTGTCATTTTTGTCATTTTGTCATTTTTGTCATTTTTGTCATTTTTGTCATTTTTGTCATTTTTGTCATTTTGTCATTTTTGTCATTTTGTCATTTTTGTCATTTTTGTCATTTTGTCATTGTCATTTTTGTCATTTTTGTCATTTTTGTCATTTTTTGTCATTTTGTCATTGTCATTTTGTGTCATTTTTGTCATTTTTGTCATTTTTGTCATTTTTGTCATTTTTGTCATTTGTGTCATTTTTGTCATTTTTGTCATTTTGTCATTTTTGTCATTTTTGTCATTTTTGTCATTTTTTGTCATTTTGTCATTTTTGTCATTTTTGTCATTTTGTCATTTTTGTCATATTTTTGTCATTTTTTGTCATTTTTGTCATTTTGTCATTTTTGTCATTTTTGTCATTTTTGTCATTTTTGTCATTGTTTGTCATTTTTGTCATTTTTGTCATTTTTGTCATTTTTGTCATTTTTGTCATTTTGTCATTTTTGTCATTTTTGTCATTTTTGTCATTTTTGTCATTTTTGTCATTTTGTCATTTTTGTCATTTTGTCATTTTGTCATTTTTTGTCATTTTTGTCATTTGTCTTGTGTCATTTTTGTCATTTTTGTCATTTTTGTCATTTTTGTCATTTTTGTCATTTTTGTCATTTGTCATTTTTGTCATTTTTGTCATTTTTGTCATTTTTGTCATTTTTGTCATTTTTGTCATTTTTGTCATTTTTGTCATTTTTGTCATTTTTGTCATTTTTGTCATTTTTGTCATTTTTGTCATTTTTGTCATTTTTGTCATTTTTGTCATTTTTGTTCATTTTTGTCATTTTTGTCATTTTTGTCATTTTTGTCATTTTTGTCATTTTGTCATTTTTGTCATTTTTGTCATTTTTGTCATTTTTGTCATTTTTGTCATTTTGTCATTTTTGTCATTTTTGTCATTTTTGTCATTTTTGTCATTTTTGTCATTTTTGTCATTTTTGTCATTTTTGTCATTTTTGTCATTTTTGTGTCATTTTTGTCATTTTGTCATTTCTTTGTCATTTTTGTCATTTTTGTCATTTTTGTCATTTTTGTCATTTTTTGTCATTTTTGTCATTTTTGTCATTTTTGTCATTTTTGTCATTTTTGTCATTTTTGTCATTTTTGTCATTTTTGTCATTTTTGTCATTTTGTCATTTTTGTCATTTTTGTCATTTTTGTCATTTTTGTCATTTTTGTCATTTTTGTCATTTTGTCATTTTTGTCATTTTTGTCATTTTTGTCATTTTTGTCATTTTTTGTCATTTTTGTCATTTTTGTCATTTTTGTCATTTTTTGTCATTTTTGTCATTTTTGTCATTTTTGTCATTTTTGTCATTTTTGTCATTTTGTCATTTTTTGTCATTTTTGTCATTTTTGTCATTTTTTGTCATTTTTGTCATTTTTGTCATTTTTGTCATTTTGTCATTTTTGTCATTTTTGTCATTTTTGTCATTTTTGTCATTTTTGTCATTTTTGTCATTTTTGTCATTTTTGTCATTTTGTATTTTGTCATTTTTGTCATTTTGTCATTTTTGTCATTTTGTCATTTTGTCATTTTGTCATTTTTGTCATTTTTGTCATTTTTGTCATTTTTGTCATTTTTGTCATTTTGTCATTTTTGTCATTTTTGTCATTTTGTCATTTTTGTCATTTTTGTCATTTTTGTCATTTTTGTCATTTTTTGTCATTTTTGTCATTTTTGTCATTTTTGTCATTTTTGTCATTTTTGTCATTTTTGTCATTTTTGTCATTTTTGTCATTTTTGTCATTTTTTGTCATTTTTGTCATTTTGTCATTTTTGTCATTTTTGTCATTTTTGTCATTTTTGTCATTTTTGTCATTTTGTCATTTTTGTCATTTTTGTCATTTTTGTCATTTTTGTCATTTTTGTCATTTTTGTCATTTTTGTCATTTTTTGTCATTTTTGTCATTTTTGTCATTTTTGTCATTTTTGTCATTTTTGTCATTTTTGTCATTTTTGTCATTTTGTCATTTTTGTCATTTTTGTCATTTTTGTCATTTTTGTCATTTTTCATTTTTGTCATTTTTGTCATTTTTGTCATTTTTGTCATTTTGTCATTTTTGTCATTTTTGTCATTTTTGTCATTTTTGTCATTTTTGTCATTTTTGTCATTTTTGTCATTTTTGTCATTTTTGTCATTTTTGTCATTTTTGTCATTTTTGTCATTTTTGTCATTTTTGTCATTTTGTCATTTTTTGTCATTTTTGTCAATTTTGTCATTTTTGTCATTTTTGTCATTTTTGTCATTTTTGTCATTTTGTCATTTTTGTCATTTTTGTCATTTTTGTCATTTTTGTCATTTTTGTCATTTTTGTCATTTTTTGTCATTTTTGTCATTTTTGTCATTTTTGTCATTTTTGTCATTTTTGTCATTTTTGTCATTTTTGTCATTTTTGTCATTTTTTGTCATTTTTGTCATTTTTGTCATTTTGTCATTTTGTCATTTTTGTCATTTTTGTCATTTTTGTCATTTTTGTCATTTTTGTCATTTTTGTCATTTTTGTCATTTTTGTCATTTTTGTCATTTTTGTCATTTTTGTCATTTTTGTCATTTTTGTCATTTTTGTCATTTTTGTCATTTTTGTCATTTTTGTCATTTTTGTCATTTTTGTCATTTTTGTCATTTTGTCATTTTTGTCATTTTTGTCATTTTTGTCATTTTTGTCATTTTTGTCATTTTTGTCATTTTTGTCATTTTGTCATTTTTGTCATTTTTGTCATTTTTGTCATTTTTGTCATTTTTTGTCATTTTTGTCATTTTTGTCATTTTTGTCATTTTTGTCATTTTTGTCATTTTTGTCATTTTTGTCATTTTTGTCATTTTTGTCATTTTTGTCATTTTTGTCATTTTTGTCATTTTTGTCATTTTTGTCATTTTTGTCATTTTTGTCATTTTTGTCATTTTTGTCATTTTTGTCATTTTGTCATTTTTGTCATTTTTGTCATTTTTGTCATTTTTGTCATTTTTGTCATTTTTGTCATTTTTGTCATTTTTGTCATTTTTGTCATTTTTGTCATTTTGTCATTTTTGTCATTTTTGTCATTTTTGTCATTTTTGTCATTTTTGTCATTTTGTCATTTTTGTCATTTTTGTCATTTTTGTCATTTTTGTCATTTTTGTCATTTTTGTCATTTTTGTCATTTTTGTCATTTTTGTCATTTTTGTCATTTTTGTCATTTTGTCATTTTTGTCATTTTTGTCATTTTTGTCATTTTGTCATTTTTGTCATTTTTGTCATTTTTGTCATTTTTGTCATTTTTGTCATTTTTGTCATTTTTGTCATTTTTGTCATTTTTGTCATTTTTGTCATTTTTGTCATTTTTGTCATTTTTGTCATTTTTGTCATTTTTGTCATTTTTGTCATTTTGTCATTTTGTTCATTTTTGTCATTTTGTCATTTTTGTCATTTTTGTCATTTTTGTCATTTTTGTCATTTTGTCATTTTTGTCATTTTTGTCATTTTTTGTCTTCATTTTTGTCATTTTTGTCATTTTTGTCATTTTTGTCATTTTTGTCATTTTTGTCATTTTTGTCATTTTTGTCATTTTGTCATTTTTGTCATTTTTTGTCATTTTTGTCATTTTGTCATTTTTGTCATTTTTGTCATTTTTGTCATTTTGTCATTTTTGTCATTTTTGTCATTTTTGTCATTTTTGTCATTTTTGTCATTTTTGTCATTTTTGTCATTTTTGTCATTTTTGTCATTTTTGTCATTTTTGTCATTTTGTCATTTTTGTCATTTGTCATTTGTCATTTTTGTCATTTTTGTCATTTTTGTCATTTTTGTCATTTTTGTCATTTTCATTTTGTCATTTTTGTCATTTTTGTCATTTTTGTCATTTTTGTCATTTATGTCATTTTTGTCATTTTTGTCATTTTTGTCATTTTGTCATTTTTGTCATTTTTGTCATTTTTGTCATTTTGTCATTTTTGTCATTTTTGTCATTTTTGTCATTTTTGTCATTTTGTCTTTGTCATTTTTGTCATTTGTCTTTTGTCATTTTTGTCATTTTTGTCATTTTTGTCATTTTTGTCATTTTGTCATTTTTGTCATTTTTGTCATTTTTGTCATTTTTGTCATTTTTGTCATTTTGTCATTTTTGTCATTTTTGTCATTTTTGTCATTTTGTCATTTTTGTCATTTTTGTCATTTTGTCATTTTTGTCATTTTTGTCATTTTTGTCATTTTTGTCATTTTTGTCATTTTTGTCATTTTTGTCATTTTTGTCATTTTTGTCATTTTTGTCATTTTTGTCATTTTGTCATTTTTGTCATTTTTGTCATTTTTGTCATTTTTGTCATTTTGTCATTTTTGTCATTTTTGTCATTTTGTCATTTTGTCATTTTTGTCATTTTTGTCATTTTGTCATTTTTGTCATTTTTGTCATTTTTGTCATTTTTGTCATTTTTGTCATTTTGTCATTTTTGTCATTTTTGTCATTTTTGTCATTTTTGTCATTTTTGTCATTTTTGTCATTTTTGTCATTTTTTGTCATTTTTGTCATTTTTGTCATTTTTGTCATTTTTGTCATTTTGTCATTTTTGTCATTTTTGTCATTTTTGTCATTTTTGTCATTTTTGTCATTTTTGTCATTTTTGTCATTTTTGTCATTTTTGTCATTTTTGTCATTTTTGTCATTTTGTCATTTTTGTCATTTTTGTCATTTTTGTCATTTTTGTCATTTTTGTCATTTTTGTCATTTTTGTCATTTTTGTCATTTTTGTCATTTTTGTCATTTTGTCATTTTTGTCATTTTTGTCATTTTTGTCATTTTTGTCATTTTTGTCATTTTTGTCATTTTTGTCATTTTGTTTGTCATTTTTGTCATTTTGTCATTTTTGTCATTTTTGTCATTTTTGTCATTTTTGTCATTTTTGTCATTTTTGTCATTTTTGTCATTTTTGTCATTTGTGTCATTTTTGTCATTTTTGTCATTTTGTCATTTTTGTCATTTTTGTCATTTTTGTCATTTTTGTCATTTTTGTCATTTTTGTCATTTTTGTCATTTTTGTCATTTTTGTCATTTTTGTCATTTTTGTCATTTTTGTCATTTTGTCATTTTTGTCATTTTTGTCATTTTTGTCATTTTTGTCATTTTTGTCATTTTGTCATTTTTTGTCATTTTTGTCATTTTTGTCATTTTTGTCATTTTTGTCATTTTTGTCATTTTGTCATTTTTGTCATTTTTGTCATTTTTGTCATTTTTGTCATTTTTGTCATTTTTGTCATTTTTGTCATTTTTTGTCATTTTTGTCATTTTTGTCATTTTTGTCATTTTTTGTCATTTTTGTCATTTTTGTCATTTTTGTCATTTTTGTCATTTTTGTCATTTTTGTCATTTTTGTCATTTTTGTCATTTTTGTCATTTTTGTCATTTTTGTCATTTTTGTCATTTTTGTCATTTTTGTCATTTTGTATTTTGTCATTTTTGTCATTTTTGTCATTTTTGTCATTTTTGTCATTTTGTCAGTTTTGTCATTTTTGTCATTTTTGTCATTTTTGTCAGTTTTGTCATTTTTGTCATTTTTGTCATTTTTGTCATTTTTGTCATTTCTGTCATTTTTGTCATTTTGTCATTTTTGTCGAATTGGTCATTTTTGTGATGAAAAAAGATTTAATGTTATGATAAAATTCGATTTAAAATCTGCTGATAAATTTTGATTGTAAACATTTTTTTTTCCATTTTTTTTTAATTTTTTGTACTTTTATTCGGGTTTGATCAAATTTTCCAGTTCATACCATAAACTATTAAAATGCCATGAATCTTTTACGTCTACGGACGATTTTGATTGAATTTCATAATAGAGGAAGTGATAACTTTTTAAATATGAATAAGATGAACGGACTAAGCCAATTGCATAAGTATTTAAGTTGATTTTCATGCTTTAAGTTGCTGCTGAATTCGATTCCTAGGAAAAGAATTGAATGTCCAAGAACACTGTCGGCATCAGAAATCTTTTTACGATATTTAATGTTAGTTTAGACTTCAAGAAATCTTAAACTCAAAAATTTGAATCATATTAATACAATTTTTATTAAAGCATAAATTAAATGACCATTATCATCAATGTTTACAAAAGTTGAATATAAAAAAAATTGAAATCAAAAGCCATTGATCTAAGTGTCACCGTGAATTGCTTTCAATTTTGTTATCATCAAACATTGATCGAGCATAAATTTTCCCAAAATCTCCTTAAACGAAAGAGCAAAACGAAAATCCCATCAATCCAACAATAGCCGGAATACATGTCAGCAAAGATTCTATACACTTACAGTACTTACCCCAACAAGCAATATCCTATACCTTTTCACCTTTGTCCTCACTTTTCCCACTCTCTGTCCCGATTTACCGATCTCATTCATGCTTGATTTGAAATCTGGGCAAACAAAATCGATTTTTATCTTATATTCATTCTCCAGATTCAATTTATCTGCACTTGAAGTATCACATTTCGGATTCCGGCAGGATTCCTACCTGACAGCACCACCGAGTTTGGATTCGAATATGCAGAATTTTTAAAAATAACAATATGTATATTCATTTTTATCAAATGCAAATACATTCGTTCGACTTTTTCATCACAAACTGCTAAATCTACTATTTATCGCCTACTAATCCAGAAGATTTCAAAATTTATCATGTTATAAAAGAACATGTGCTTTAAATGAATGAAATCGGTGTCATTTCAAAAAGCCTACTCTGATTTGTAGTTTGCATCTATTTTTTAGTAATGTTATCAAATTTCACTGAATAATTTCTATCGTGTTTATGGTATGTAGTTTGAATTAATCTCTTTTAAAATGGAAATTCTTTTTTTTTTTTTTAACATAATAATCTAAACAGTTCTCTTCCCAAGCACTTTCAATCAAAATGGATTTGTTCCGGAAGCTGGTTCGATCCGCTTGTTAATTCAACCTGCTCACGAGGGTGATGGTTTTGAGGTTTTCTGGGGAAAGGTTTAAGCTCAAAGATGTGAAGTGTGGGTGGATGGTGTTCACCACGCTTATAACTGAGTTGAGGAAACTTGAAACACGAAATACCATTCTGTCAGAACGCTCCAATTATTACTGTCTTTTTGTTTGGCGATTATCCGGGAGAATTTGCGAAATTAAACTCCATTAATAGGATTTGCGGGCTGTGCAGACGCCCCGAATAAAGAAAGGGAGATGGTGGCGCTTTGACGAAAATACACACAAAAACCGGAAGAGGGAACCCGTCGATAATGATGAGAGCACCGAGAGACAAAACATCTATTTTGCAATAGCAGCAATTTGGTGAAATCCTTTCATCGATTTTGCGGCTCGGTGATCAAATGATTTGACGCTTCAAGTGTGTTTCTATTCATCTGCCATGATCCTTTTTTGTTGTTGTTATTTTCCTCAGTTCTCATTTATTCATAGGAACGCAATTGTGAAAACAGGTCCTGGGAAACGTGTTTTGCGATTGTGATAAATCCAGGCCACGTTTGAATGATAAGTGCCTCTTGTAGTGACAAAAAACAGCTCTCAATCTATTGTCGATTTCATTGTTGTTTCCTGTTTTCGAATGGATTCTGCTGCCATGTATAAATTCAAAACAACAGCACATCGGCCGGTGAAATTGGACGACAAAACCATACCAAAAGATATGAAGTCGTTTGTTCAACACACTGACAACCGTTGTAACACCATATTGGACCAAAACGGAGAAAAAACAACAGCTTTTGGAGAGCTTCTTGTGAATCATGGCGCACTTTGAGCAGGAAAAAAATCCACTTCAGGACTTGTCCTCCCGGTCACAATACGCAATTACACAAACGCTTGAACTGGTCAGAGATACCAACAGCAACAACAGCGACTAGGTAGGAGCCTGGGTGTACATCTAGTGGGCGTTGCAGATATGGTCTGGTCACCCCCGGCAACCATCAGCGCAGCAGTTTTTAGCCTTCTAGGACCACTGGGTTACATTTAACTGAGAAGAGTTCGTGATCTTTGACTTGGGCAGGACATTTTCCTAACCGACCCAACAGAGCGGTGCACTGACTGGAAGATGCATGTGGATAAAAATTTTCAAGAAGAATTTCGCCTTCAGCGATTATTGATAATTTTGTTAACAGACTCAATTTTCTGATCCAAAAATGATATCAACAAAAAAAATAATTTTCTGTAAAATTTATAGAATGTCTTATTAGTTATTGCCATCTTGTAAAAACATAATTACAAAATTTTTTATTTTCTTCGTACAATAATAGTAAGTACGAAAATATATTTAAAAAAGTCCCATTTTTGAAATCCGCTTAACCTACAGAAGAGTTAGAAAAAAAATACACAGTAGAAAAAAAAGTTTACAGTAGAAGAAAAAAGAAATCAAAGCAATCGAGACACGTACCATACGGTTCAGCGGTCAGGCCAGCAGTTCAGTAGACGCAATGGCAGCAACCGAAAGACCACAGCACTAGGACCAGTCTATCTTCATGGCCTACTTGGACGAAATCGTTCGTTTGCTGTTGCTACTGCCAGAGGAACCGGACGCGCCCCATCGTTTGCCGTTTGTCGAACCCGGTTGAATCGTTGAGTTCTTTTTTTTTCATTACTCCAAAGTACCTTAGTTGCAAAAAATATCGCATAGATAAACTACGGGTAAGTCGGGCAGCAGCAAAAGCAAACTACAAACTGCACAAGGCGAAAAAAAAAACTGGGAGAAAATTCAAAATTTATAGCCCACCTCGCAGCAATTAATCTTTAACCGTTGTAAAATCCAACATCAGTAAGCGAATGGGGTAATACGCCATGACCCTTTCTTCGTCTTTGGCAGAATTTACAACATGGTTTGTTTTTTGTGCTGCTCTCCATCGCCTAGGAATATCCTTCTTGTTGGAGGAACGAACGTGTTTGTATTCCTGGCATGCCCTCTGACACGATTAAACTTTAAGCTGAGCTGCAGTTGCTTCACGCATAGCAACAACATACTGCAATCGGTGTGTATAGCAGTTCTCTAAAATTTTGCTTACTCTAGTCGTAGAACAAAACAGCTGTTGGGGCCTATAACTTTAAAGGATCAACCTTATTTTTTGTAATTTCATAGACCTTTATTCGAGAGACATTATGTTTCTTTTTCTTAAAAAAAATAACAAAATGACATAACTAGGGTGTTCCACAACAAAAAAAAAGGCAATCGACCCTCTTCCAGTCAACCAACTTGAAACCATTAGTGATCTTTTGTTATATTTACTTCATTTCAGTTCCAGTGCCATATCCGTACAATCGTTCATAAAAGTAAACTCCGCTTAGGATACTTCTGGTTGCAGCTGCTCCTGTGAAGAAACCGCCATTTTTCATCATTTGAATCGTACAAAAATGGTACCGTGGTTGAATTAAAAGGAATCTTTCGATTGCTTTGATTCAGTTGAATCATTCAACCAAGTAGGCTCATACCACAACAGAGTACAAAAATACAAAATGGAACTTAAGTCTACTCTACAGCTCAGTTGGGCCTCTAAAAAAGTTAAAAAAATACAAATTCATCTGCAAAGAGCAAGATCAATTTAGAAGTTTGAAATTATAGATCGATCCCGAGTAACTTTTTAAGTTTTTAAGACAACTATACAGACAAGTTTTAGTTTCATTAAAGGCTAGAAGAGCCTCATAAAATAATCAGTGATATCTACTTGTTTAAGCATAATTGAGATAGCCCATTTATTACCATTAAAAATCTTAAATTTTGTTGTCGTGGTATAAAGTTTACAAAATATTGTTGAAAAACAATCATATAAGGTTTCAATAATTACGAATACAAATTAACGTTCATCCGTCGTTGTAATTTATACCCGTTACAGTCCCTGGAGTGTCAATTTGGCACTCTTGACTCCTGACTAAAACCAATATAAAAAAGTGGTGTAAAAACCGTACTTTTTTACCAATGAACCGTCAAAATAGTTTGAGCAACACCAGACAAATTTTGAAAAAAGGATTGGAAAGTTGAGGGAATTTGGCATATTTTTGCATTTTTAAATTTTCAAAACACAGAATTTTTGACAATTTTTCAAAGGTCCCAAGCAACCAAAAGTCACATATTTACTTGAAGGTAGGCATTGAAAGTTACATATTGGCTGACAAAGAGAATCAACTGCCCAATTCCCTTTAGTGAACTTTAGGTACTCATTAATGAACTTGAAAGTTGCAAAAGTGATAAATATATATGTCGTACGTGAGTTGTTTTGCTCAATTCCCATTAGTGAACTATATGTACTCATTAACGAACTTGAAAGTTGTAAAAGTGATCTAAACGTACGTTATACGAGACTTAAGTCATATGAAACAAAAGTGTTCAAAACGGGATTTGGTAAGTCACAAAAAGTGCATTGACGTGCTTTCAAAATCAAATCACCACTGCGAGTTTTAGTTTCAGTTAGAACAACAATTAGGCGTGGTCTTGTGGTAGCGTGTTCGATTTTCAGCACGAAGATCGGGGTTCGATCCTTAAGCCGGCCAAGTTTTTTTTACAATAAATAATTTTGTAATTGAGTGACCATTCTGATGCGATATATGTAGGAAATGTAAGAAAGAAGCAATTGAACAATTAGTCGAGTTTGGAATTCGGCGCTTGGCATCATGGCGGCACCGGTAAAGGACATAGTAAATAATCAAGAGATAGTGATATAAACCGAAGCCAAGGGTTTAGTTGAGAAAGAGCTGCATTAGAACGTACTTCATATCAATGATGGAGCTGAGTAAGCGTAAGCTACGTAGCTGTTTTTTCGAACCTTTCGAAGCATGTTTTTTCGGTATTTTTTTAAACTTTGAATAACGAAAACCTGAAGTGACGAAGGTGAATTATGTCTGAAAAACATATTTGAGTGAAACTACTTTTTTTTTTCTTTTTGATAGGAGTTTAACCCGTTAAGGTCATTCTTCCTCGTATAGTGAAACTACGAGGTTTGCAAAACAATAAAAATTGTTAAATTCGGATGAAAACCAAAAGAGATAGTGAGGAATGTCAAATTGACACTCAAGGTCTGATCTGGAACTTTTTTCAGGCTTTCAGGGTGCGTCCATAGAAAAAGTAATGATGCAAAATGAAAGATTCGAAAAATTCATAGAGGGTCATCGAAGATTTTTCTGGGATGCACCGAATAAAGTTACAAGCAGCCAAATTTCCATATTGACAGTCAAGAGCGGGTTAAGGTTAAAACTATTATATCTTTGAATCGTCTAGTCCAGGGATCGGCAACTTTTTGGGATAGAAAAACCAAAAATTGAAAATTTGCAAAATTTCCAAGTTTAGAGCTTCATTTTATGCATACCTCAAAAAATGGTGATCTCCGAGACACATGATGTGAATTCAATTTTATTCACTTTCATAACATTTTCGATGTTTTATTGGAAAAACGTAGAATATAATTCTTCTTAATCCATATATTTTTGAGCTTAGAAACGATGAGTTTTTGTCGATTTTCTTCTGTGACCAAATAGAATATATCATTTTTAACCTTGTTGCATTTTTTTTTACGAATACTTTCTTTCAGTTAAGAAAAAAAAACCTTCAATATGTTCAGTTGAAATAAACACGACAAAATTAACCTTCCTTTCGGGTCAATATGACCCGAAGCGCACATTTCAAACAACAAACAACATCATTCATTATATTTATAAATATTTGGCAAGATTTATTCTTGACGACCTCAAAACTCGATGAAATTTTTAAAAACAACAGTTCTGTCAGAAGTTGTGTATTTTTTTTTAATTAAATTGTTTTTTTTTTTGGACTAATGCTTTTTTATTCAAATTTTATTGTGAAAATTTTCCAGATCTCTAAAGAACAAATGCTCCAAGCTCTCAGAGACTATATCAGACTTTTAGTGAAAATTTTTAACTGATTTCTAAATTTCAAATTGGCTACAAAATTGGCTATGCTGCTGTGCATTTGATGAGTTGCTATTAATTTGTTCTACAGTAGTTTTTTTTATTTTTTATTTCAAATCCTGATAAAATCTATATTTGACATGAAATTAACCTTAGGTTTTGTCTGTTTATTATAGAAAATTATGGAGATTTTAAAAATGTCCTAACATTGAGCTTAAGATAGGGTGGCCATCCGTCCCGCAAAAGTGGGAAATGTCCTATTTTTTTGGAAAATTTCCCGCTGTTCCCTTTTTTCTGAGAACACACACTCAACCCTCTTCGATTCTACCACTTCGAAATTAAAATAGTTGTACCGTGCTTGTGAAAACGCTTCTAAAAAAATCTCTCCTCGATCATTTTCAACTCCTGTAATTTTTTTTTCTAATCTTCTTTTATTTATCTATGATTTTCAGAACTAGAAATGTTTTTACTTGAGGAAAATTACATTCACCAATAAGGCTGTAAAATTAAATTATACTTTTATGATGTTTTACTGACTTACACTGAAAAACATAAATATAGCCTCAATTTAAACTCATTGGTTAAACATAGATAATCATTCATACATAATGTTTTTTGTGTTGTTTTTTTCTCAAAATAAGCTGCACTTTTTTTAAAGTTTATAAAAGACTAGATTAAATAACTCGTTTAGTTCTAGGTTGCCAGAATATTTTCCAGACGTATTTGAAACAAGCGATTCCGGGCATCTTTATCTAAAAACCTTATAAAATCTGGGCAATGGATTTCAAAATTTTCAACATAAAATTTGGGCAATATTATTATTATTATTATTAAGTTTTATTCATCGAACATTTTGTTTTAATGAATTATCTATACTAAGGATCTATACAAAACAATTAGATAACACGAAATAATGAAGACTGGCGTACTCGGTTGATGAATCGGCTAGATGGCTCCCCCAATTGATGTAGATGCTCAGCAATCTGGAACGTACGCATCATTGCACTCACTGGTTCATTATGTCCATAAGATGTTCGGTGGGTTCGATTCGATAGCAAAGAGTGATGACGTAAAGTCCTCGAAGGAGCATTAAAGTTGATCATTCCTAGCAGGTTTGGCGACTGAATTTCTCCATTCAGTATTTTTGCGATGAATGATGCCTGTTGAGTTTTTCGGCGGCGTTCCAATGTTTCTAATCTCAGAAGCTGGCACCGGTCGGAATATGCGGGGAAGGTTTTCAGGATTACGCCAGGGTAGATGTCGTAGAGCGAATCTAACAAAACGCTTTTGTACACGCTCGATTCGCAAAATCCAACATAACTGATAGGGAGCCCAAACAATTGCAGCATGTTCTGTAACTGACCGGACAAGAGCGCAGTAGAGTGACTTCAAGCACAATGGGTCTCTGAACTCTCGTGCTACTTTGGAGATGAAGCCAAGCTGACGATTCGCCTTTCTTATAACTGAAGTTCGTTGACTATCGAACGTAAGCTGAGCATCGAGGATAACTCCAAGGTCGTCAACTTCAAATACCCCTGTCAAGGCGCTGGTTATCGATGTTATAATCATATAAAATTGGCGTTTTCTTTCTATGGAATGTTATAACGGAACACTTGGAGACGCTGACTGATAGCTTATTAAGTCTACAACCATTCACCAAAGTGATCTAGTAAAGATTGAAGGTGTGCACAATCGGACAGTGGATTCAACTGGAACGAATAGTATTCAGATCATCAGCATATCCTATTTTGGTTCCAATTTCCAAGCTAAGGATCAAGTCGTTGAAAACAGAACAAACAGTAAAGGTCCCAAATTGCTCCCTTGCGGCACGCCAGATCGGTTAGTGAATGGAAATGATATGCTATCACCAAATTTAATCCTAATACACCGCTCAGTGAGGAATGATTTCAACCAAGAGATCATGTTGTCATGAATACCGAGCTTAGCTAGCTTAGCGAGTAAGATTCCGTGATCAATCGTATCGAATGCCGCTTTGATATCGGTGTATATAGCATCGACCTGTTTTTTTCTTTCCATTTGGTTCAGACAAAACGAAGTGTACTCTAAAAGATTGGTACTCACCGATCTGCCAGGCATAAACCCATGCTGTTCAGCGGCAATATAATGTGAGGAAGCGCGTAAGAGGGCTTGACTTACAACAATTTCAAAAAGCTTGGATCCTGCCGATAAACTCGTAATGCCTCGATATTGCTTCACATTTCGTCGTTCGCCATTTTTGAAGACAGGAAACATGAAGGAATTTTTCCAATAATCCGGGAATTTACGTTGTTGAAATGATCGGTTATAGATTTGGGCTAGCGGCAACGAGAGAGCTTCGATGCATCGACTGTAAATAACAGCCGGAATTCCATCAGGTCCAGGAGCAAAAGAGCTTTTCAGTTTCCTTGCGGCATTTTCGATGAGCCTTTGATCTATCTCGAAGGTGTTAAAATCTATAGAATCCGCCGGGACGTGAAACGTGGCATCAGAGCACTCAGTTTCGGAAGAGGCAGTGTCCAGGAAGACCGCCCGAAAATGCTCAGCAAATAAATTGCAACACGTGTCTGGAGAATCAGCAACAGCATCGTTGTAAAAGACTGAGGTAGGTAGGGAGCTCGATTTTCGTTTCGAATTTACGAAAGTCCAGAAACTTCGAGGGTTCTTACGTAAACCAGATTGTACTCGCAGAACGTGGTGTTTGTACAGTAATGCATTGAGTCTGCGGTAGGCTGTGCTTGCTGCTTTAAACTGTTGTTGAGAGTCTACCGTTCGATTTTTCCGAAGCCTTCGTAAACATGCATTTTTTTCCGCGTCGAAGTTGTCGCAAACTGGGCGTGCTCCAAGCAGGTGTAACAGGACGTTTAAATCTGGGAACATGCGAATTCAACCAAGTACCAATCAAATTGCAGAAAGTTTCAGTCATAACGTCTACTGATGCGTTGCCGAAAACTGCATCCCAGTCAATGCTGTTCAAGTACTGTAAAAGCAGCGAAAAGTCCGTCTTCCGAAAATTTAACGGTCTACTCCTACGATCCGAAGTGTTTGGCGAGGAGTTACTTGCCAACACAGCAGCTGGTAAATCGAATGCGACAGGCGGGTGGTGCAAATCTACAGGTACCAGAATGTCAGGAGCATTTCTTATTTCAATTTGTTCGTCACTCAGGCCAAAAAATCCGGCATATTTGATCAAAATCTCTGGATTATTGAATAATAAACGAAAAGAACACATTCGAAAATATTTTTTTTTTCTTCAAAACACATCAGCAGATTTTTAGTCGTATTTCAGGCTTCCCAAACACTTTTCATGATTATTCAGACAAAACTTGCTCAGAAATAAAAATTTATAATAACTCAATCTAAGCTTTTTTTTATTCAATTTCCGAAATAAAGTGAATTAATCTTTACAAAATTCAGGCTTTTTATACGAAATCAGGACAACCGGACCAGACCAAACTTTTATTAAATTTTGTTTCAAATGTCCGGGCAACTTTTGATTAAATCCGTAAAACTTGTAAACTTTTCTTAGCATCACCTTAACAATCTAGTTTAGTCAAGCGTTCTTTGAGCACTTTCTAGCGAGGTTAATATTTTTCTTTTGAAGAAAATATTCTTCAAGTTGCTTCCATATGATGGTGGCTCCAGATGTTTTTTCCGGAATCCTAAAAAAATACTTTGAAAAAAAAAACCCGGATAGAAAAAAACAGGACTACCGAGAGAAACTTTCTTCTAATTTCGGATTTAAATTACTCTGAACTACAACATTTTCAATTAACTTTCTATAAACTATTTTAACTAAAGGAACTTATACATATGCATAGGAATGGTCATAAAAAATAGATTTTTAAAAAGTCCCGCTTTTTTCGACTATGTCCCGCTTTTTTTTCGTGAAATTTCCTGCTTTTTCTGAAAGTATCTGGTAAGCCTAGCTAAAGAGCCGCAACTTCACACCTGAAGAGCCACATGCGGCTCGCGAGCAGCTGGTTGCCACTGGTCTAGTCAAAACTTGAAAAAAGTGATTTAAAAAAGAATTTAATAATGATCTTCCCCCCTTTTTTTTTGGATAAATATCATCTTAAACCATTATAATGAGCTTTATACGTTTACCATCTGTCGTTTATGTCTGTCTGTCTGTTCCCTATAGCCTCGGATACTACTGAACCGATTTAGTTGAAACATGGCAGGTGGGTGCTTTTGAGGCCTATAAGGAAAGGTTCCTATTATGGTTTGAGACCCCTCCCTCTCACTGGAAGAGAGGAGGGGTCTCTCACATAAAAGACAAATGATAAACTTATTGAGCAAATGGAGAAAAAAATTCAGGAAGCTCATTTGGATACGAGTAATTTTTATATGCTTGTTTGAAACTCCTTTTTCCTTCAATTGGGGATAAAGCAAAGAAAGAGGGGAGCTCCCATACAATTGTTTTTGCATTAACCAAGAACTTATCAAACGAATGAATATGGGAACAATTATGCAATAAAGCAAATGGAATAGAATTTATCATGGGAGTGAATTTGAATACACGGAATATTTTTATGATTATTTTATACCCATTCCTGCTTCCAGTTAGTTCCAGTGGTTTAAGTGACCTGCATACTGCAACTGATAAAAAACTGCAAGTGGACTCAATATACGTCGACTTTGCCAAGGCCTTTAAAAAGTACCTCATATGGTCGCGATGGAGAAAATTAAACGCTATGGTTTCCCTGAATGAGTAAGAACATGGTTGCACTCTTACTTGCTTAATCGCCAAGGCTTCGTAAATATCCGTGGAATTCACTCCACTATGTTTAATATGCCGTCTGGTGTTCCGCAAGGTAGTCACTTAGGACCACTTATCTTCGTGCTTTTCATAAACGACTTAGCAACCTTCCTTCAATCGCCAAAACTACTGTTGGCAGATGATCTAAAAATCTACCGGATCGTTGACTCTAAAGTGGACTGCGCTGCGCTTCAAGAAGAAATTAACAGACTTCTCGCATGCTGTGGAAAACATGGAATGGAAGTAAACGCCGATAAGTGCAAGTGCATCAGCTTTTATAGAACCAGAAACTCTTTGGTCTTCGATTACGCATTTGGTGGCACTCCGCTCGAAAGAGTTGTCACCGTCAAAAATCTTGGATTAACCTTTGATCAGAAGCTTTCGTTTAATCAGCATATCGCAACAACAACAGCTAAAGCCTTCGCTTTAGTACAGGAAAAGTTTCTTTGATGATTTGAGACCCCCTTCTTCTCCCAGAGGGGAGATTTAAAGTGGAGAGAGGGTCACCCATTTTTCGAATAATTCTCATCAAGAATGGAACTATGGATGGCATGGAATGGTATTTGTATACAAGAAATGTTTTTTACTATCTTCTTCAGTGAGCGTTTTCGATAGAATCAATAACGCTCACTGCAGAAGATAGTAATTTGCTATCGAAATACCGGTATTTGAACTTTTTACTTACCGTGTCCATATATTTCAAAAAGATCAATTTAAAGCAAAGAAATCTGAAGTCATAAAAGGAATTATTATTTTTTGCAAAGTGAAACAAAGCACACCAGGTCAGCTAGTGATGTCATTACAGTTTCCTGTGTGCAAAAACATGTAGGATATAACCGATAAATTCAAGAGTGTCAGATTTGTAGAGCTGGGAACCAATAATTTTAAGTCTTTATTTATAAAAACCATTAATTTATGTGAAAAACGGCAGCTCAAAATAGACACTATATGCAAGAGAACAAAAAAAATAGACCTAGTATAGGTACCAGCTTATATTTAAGTTTTTCTTCTGTTTATGGTGTGGAATAATTCTATATTTCACCATTTTTGTCGGAAAGTTGATGAAAATTAGCTGGCACGCATGTTTAAGAAATTAATTAGAAAAGCCGATAGGTAATGACCACTCAATAAAGAAAGACTCTTCAATACCACGAATAGTTTGTCTGATGATAGAAGGAAAACACCTTTCAAAATGTATAATGTTTGTGCAAAGGTTTTTATTGTTACAACTAACAGTTCAAAATGAATTGCATCTTATTGAACACCATGTAAGTGTATCAAGAAATGTTCAACAGTATTCCTAAAAATATTTTTAGTAATTTCTATCATTCTCACATGAATGTTTCTATTCAATTCATCATTTCTTCGGGATTTTTAAAAAAAATCCAATGTCGACAAATGATCAAAACATGACAGCGCATTTATCAGTACGAGCAATGGGTAAAAAGGGACCAGATCAGATAGTAATTCATACCACCAACCCAGTATTCAAAGCGCTATTCAAATATCCCAATTATTTGGAACATTTTCAATGCGACTACTGGTGACCGTTTTTAATTTTTGTCATAAATACCCACCCTGATCCTCCTTTGCTCGATGGCAGCGAATACACGATTTAAATGGTCGACTTTTCCGCCAAGTCATCGAGTACCAATCATTATCGCAGTTGGCGGCGGGCGCCCGGTCGAGTAAAAATCGTGTCCCATTATTGCCGTTCATGGCATGCTATTGCTGCACTGAACACCCATAAGGGTGAAAGTCCTTTTGCTCCGAATTGCGGGCGGCGACCCACAGGATGAATAGGCAAATGGACGGATGAATGACAGTGTATCACGATAATCCGACCAGCTGACAATATCCTTCGACTTTGAGTAGGGGATCGAAACCCATCGCAAGGAATCCTTCGATTTTTTGGCTATGGAAAGCAAAATAAGCAGCAAAGCTAAACTAGAGTGTGAGAAGGGTCGAAGTGACTAATACATCATGATCATTATCAATCCATAAATGCAAAAAACGACACTCCTGGATACAAAAACGGAAGTTTGATCAGAAGTAGATTTTATCATCCCCTTCTACGAGATTAGTCGTTAGATACGTAAAAGCAACTGAGTCGCACCGTAAAAGTGAAAGTTTTGCCTTTCATACAATCTTTGCACGAATATAAGAAAACTTTTACGCCGACAACGTCCTGCTGGAAGACACTTTTGATAACGGATTTGGACATCAGGCCTGGAAATCTCATTTGAATACCTCCGGTGTGTCGTCCGGCTAGCTCTAGCATGAGATCGGCTGTAGCGAAACTTTGAACTAATGTGTGTACGTATGTATGTTCGTTCATTCAATCAGTTTGAATCCTGCCCGACCGACCGTTATCTGCCTGCCTGGGAAGGATGGTTTTTATATTAATATCTTCCAACGGCGACGCTCCTCCAGGAGTGCTGCCACACCTACACGTGCAAAACAGTCCTACAAATGGATAGATAGAAGTCTCATTAATCATTCTGTCCCGGGTCGTCTTCTTTTGGCCGGACGAGTTTGAGGAAGACAGGAGAAAGCATTATTTTTTCCCTAGTTTCCCTGTAGGTAACCTTTTACGGTGGCGTAGGTATACGGTTATAAGATCGGGCGACAAAGTTCAGCCTTTCAAAAGCGGGAATAGTTCCGGAAATGTTTGGGAATTGGGATGGGACCATAAATCTATGCAGGCCGGCTATATGGATGACTGAGTGTCTAGCCAAGATTTAGATTTGTCTAGGTTTAGATAACAGACATAGACAGGTAATCGGGAAAAACTCTCTATCTTTTCTACGATGTGTGAATGAGTATTGAAAATGTTGAATTTTAATTTGAAAACAGTAGTTTGAAAGATTCAACATAAATATTCATAACAATATCTTCTGGAGCACGCTTGAACAAAATAGGGGAAAAGGGAAATCAATCATTTTATCAGCTTGGTCTAATGCATCAAACCCCACCAGAAAGATCATTACAGTTACATCGCTCAGCTCTTAGAGGGGTTCCCTTCAATGAAAAATGGCTGTCATTTAACCTCAACAGACGGGGCATATCGATATTGCTACTTGATGAAGAACGTTGGCAACACTCACCAGTGCCAAAGGGGGTTGCCACCACTTTCATATCTTAATCGAGTTAACAAATTTTCTAATTAATCCTACTTCCTCTCATAGCGCACAAAATGACTGTACAGAAGGAACGGAACAGAAGCCCTACGCCAAAGTCAAGTCTCGGCAAGCCATGACTTTATCGAGCCCTTCAAGCTTCTCATCAATCGGAGACCGACACGGAAAAAATATTTAATATATAGCCCTCATTAGGAGCGTTTCCCAACCCATCGGATTTGTTTTTCTTCCATGCTGATGATGACTACGACGAAAAAGTCATTTTGTTTCAAACTGCGAAATAAATGCTTTGTTTTTTTTCCTTATTATTTTCGATCGTTCAAAGGAAAAACTCCCCCTTATGTCAGATTTTGGTCAACGCACGCTTTGATTTTGGTCAAAATCTGACGGAAGGGTGAAACAGCTCTTGCTTTTCTCAATGACTTGAATCCAGTCGATCAATTTATTCCTGGTAATAATTTACACAAAGGTATGAGTAAGTATATGTTAGGGTGACCCAAATCTGTTTTCTGGTGCCAAGTTTTGCTGTCCTTACTCCTTCGTTAGAGCAATTTTAAATAAAATATAATAAAAAACATACAACTTTTCTTCGTTTGTAAAATTTTTATGGAAAATGTAAACATCTACCTAAAGGTGTAAACAAGATTCATTTTGAAGACGGTCCTTCTCTACGTCTCAAAAAATGGTCTCATTTTTTGGAAACAAAAATTGTTTTCAAATCTGTGAAAGGTGACCTTCTGAAGAACAAGGATGTCCATGAGTTCGAACCCAAAAGTAAAATTCCAGCTCAGTAGCACTGGATAAGTTTTCCAGTTAATGTCCGCAAAATGCATCAATCATAATAAATAGTCGTGAATGACACAAGAATGTTAAACAACTATAATCTATAGAAAATTATTTTAAAAAATATCCTTTTTTCTGAGGACAACTGAATGAAAAGTAGGCAAAACATTGAAAAGCAGTCATGTTTTTCTTCATAATCTCATCGAGAAAAAATCAATCGATAAATTACATTTTTTTGTGCGAATTTCAGAAAATATCAACCCTTTCAATTGACGATAGAATAATTTTCTGAAAGGATGATTCAATCAACGGATAATCCTAAATCTTATTTTAATCACATTTATTTGAAAGTCTTTGAAATTGCACTGTACCCTTTGGTAATGTTATGCGCAAACTTAAAAAAAATCCCCAACTTTTTCATTGAGTCCTTGATTTATTTTCAGCACGAATCCTTTTTTTATTTAAACTAGCATTATTAAGAGCGTTTTATTTCAAATCTTTTTACTAACAAATATGTGTTTGATACGGTAGACTGAGTCGATTTGGGGTCATTTTTGAATTTCACGAACCCTGGGGTCTTAAAAGCTTTGTTTTGGTTCAAAACTCATCCATGATTTTTGGCAGAATTTCCAAGTAACGTTTACATGAGTAAATTCGAACTTTTAGGTTAGTATGGGAAAATTGAATATTTTGTACTGAAAAAATCAACATCATTTTCGTTTCTTCTGTGGAACCGAGCCTGCTAATGGTTTTTGTGCCAATTTATAAATTTCCTGAAAAAAATTTTCCGCTAAACAACTTTGTTGAAGACCGCAACTTAGTATGTTAGTATAACAGGGGTATCTCTTTTCGCTTTGATAAACAATAAATTAAATTGACATCACTACTGGGTGCTTAGCGAGGTCTAGCATGGCTACTTTTCATGCAATACTTCGCGTGGCTTCAACAGTGATGTCAATTAAATTTTCTTGTAAAAACCATAATCAGGCTCAGTTCCACAGAAGAAACGAAAATGATGTTGATTTTCCAGTACAAAATATTCAATTTTCCCATACAAACCTAAAAGTTCAAATTTACTCATGTAAACGTTACTTAAACATTTCGCAAAAAAAAATCATGGATAAGTTTTGGACCAAAACGAAGCTTTTAAGACCTCATGGTTTGTGAAATTCAAAAATGACCCCATAGACTCAGTCTAATGCTACGGCTCAATTGTTGCATCCGTATTATAGTCTCAATGTTTACTCTATACTAAAATACTCTTCACTTCATTAGAAAATATTAAAAAGAAGTCCATCAAAAAAAATAATCGATTAAAAGTAACTTGCTCAAAAAGCAAGTTACGCCCTTCTGTTATACTTTATATTTTATAATCACATGAGAGTCCCAAAACATATAAGTGGTAAAATCAGGTCCATCTTCTGTAAGGTTAATGTCATATTTACTTTTAGGTCCAACATACATACATATGTCATTTTTTTTCAAAAACTCTTTTAAATTAAATCTTGAAAAAGGATTATGATAAAATATAATCTTCCTGATGGAAGTTAGCCGAATACAAAAAGAAAAAGTCCAGACAAAGGACCGCCCGGAAGCTGTCAGTTTTTTTTTCCTTTTTGAAGTAAGCAAAAAGTTGCCAAAAATATCAAATCATCCATCTTTCAATGATGCCACGACGATAAACATTCTCAGCTTGGGGCCAAATCTGAAATTTTGATAATTTGCATTTTCGAGTGATTGTCCTTTTTTCAGGTTCCCCATGTCCTGCTTCCCATCCGCCCCAACCACAAGTTTAAGTCTATATCCGGCAATGGGGAGTCTCGAAAAGAAAGTTTTTATTCCTCGGCAGCCCGACTGGAAACCCATCGAAGGATAAAGCATTCGGATCGCACTCTCCTCGGTCCCAAATCCTGATTTATTTTGCCGAAGAGGTTGGGGAAGTTGGTGGTGGAAATCCCAATCTGCTTGACTGACTGCCAGAAGCAGTTTTTTCGGACCCGAGGTAGGGCAGGAGCAGAGAGAAAAAAAGAAAGAGACACCGGAAATAATCGCTCCCGCAAATTGAAGGGACAATAACTTTTATCCTTTATGCTTCGACTGTTTTCCTTGCCTAGTTCGACAATTTCGAATCGGTAGGGGGAGAAAATTTTTTGGTTCAACTTTCTGAAGCTGTCTCGAAAATCCTAGCATCGATTTATGGTGGAGGCAAAAATTTTCCACCTCAATAGACAGGCAAGTCCTTGTTGATGACCGGTACACCCATAGAAGAGGTTGCAAAAATCCAATGCCTTTTTAGCAAATCTCTGTGCCGATAATGCTCTGAAATGTGCACTGTGCCGAAGACGGTATGTTTGAAAAACCGTAACTGGCATAAGGACTCGGCTCCCAACCAAAATGATGACCACTACATTCAAGCGAAACAAGAAAAACATTTTATGGGATTTCCTTCCTATTGGATAATTCATCCCAGAAACAAGAAAATAAAAATTAAAACCTCAGCGCTGTAGTGAGAATCGAAATCACATCACCAATTGTATCGTCTTGCCAGTCCGA
Organism: Uranotaenia lowii; assembly: GCF_029784155.1. NCBI lineage: Eukaryota > Metazoa > Arthropoda > Insecta > Diptera > Culicidae > Uranotaenia > Uranotaenia lowii. The sequence goes on from NC_073692.1 coordinate 434,845,398, forward strand.
CATTCTAACCAGTGTACTATTCGAGCTTCATGCAGGACGTGGTATATTTGTCATAGGCTTTCTGTTACCGATCAATCACAAAAAACGTACAACGGCGGCTTCCCGGCGTTTGGCCTCCTTTCAATGCATTCCTTTCCTTCGGGAGTGAAGGAACGGGAAACCCATTGAATGAGAACTGTGCTTTGCTTACTGCCTGCTATTACATACACACGCTACATATACACAGCTGCTAAAGCCGGGCAGCTTGGCCGGTGTTGTTTGCCTGTGAATTGAAGGAATGTTTTTGTTGTTGCTTTTGCTACATACACACGCACAGCTTAGCCGTGTTTGCCGGTTGATTGAATTAGAAGGATGTTTTTGTTGTTGCTTTTGCTACATTCACACGCACAGTGCTCGGTTCGCTGGCTGCCTGGTGTTGGCCGGTATTTATTTCCATCCTTCTTCGGCTTGTGATGCGATGGGGAGGGACGCGAAAACGTTTTTATTTTGTTTCATTCAGACATACGCAATTCGGTTGCGCTGGGAGGTTAATGCCGGTGGGCGCAAATCGAATCAGTGCCGGTCGCGTTATCTTCTTGTACCAATGATGCTATGAAACTGACTACACGCCATTGGCACAGAGGCTGAATTTTGGGTGTAGGTTTAGGAATTTTATCGATTTTGATAGCCGGCCTCCAACAAAACAACGACAAAACGTGTGCAAGTGAGGGAATTTCCCCAAATACTATGACCGGGGATTAGATTTAATCGGTGCAAACTGTCCATTAAAACATACCGATGCAATAAATAACTGCGATGGGATGTGTCCCAGTAGCGCCTAATTCGATCCGGAACATTTGATTTTATCGCCATGGACACGCAGGTTACGGATTTTTTATCGCTTTCGGTTGCGAGGAAACAAATCCCTTTGACGGAAGAGTGGATTACGTTAAGACATTCTCCGGAAAGGACCTGGGTGCACTTTTTTACCCGTGGAATTAACTCCGGATTACGTGAACTTTGCTGGCATTCCTCGCCTTGGAAGATGAAGTTTGACTCGGACAATTAAATACCATAATTGGGGGTACCTTTACGGGTATTGAGGGTTTTTCTGAGAAAGGGAAACTTCATAGGGAAACATTTAAAAAAAAATAAAACCAACAGTTGTTTGAAGAAACAAATTAGTCTTAGTTCTATTTTCATTCTCTTTTTTATACAAAAATTCGTATTTGTTGGACTTAACCATTTGGCTCCGATGATACTCTGTTATCGAATCAAAGCAACAAATTCGCTATTGGTTGCAGTGGAAGGTGCTTTGTGACAGCATTGAATTCATCAACACGGCAGGCGTAGCAGAAACCTTCGCGCAGATTCAAACGATCAAACTTCCACCAATCGAGTTGATCGGCTACATCTTCACAGAAGAAGAAATCCTCTTTGAGTTCCTCCTTAGTGATGAATGGATTATTCACTCCAATTAATGCAATTCCAGCATCGTTTGCCTCATCGTGTAAAACCTTGTAGTAGATTTTCGGAACAGGAATTCTAGCAACACCATCAGCGTCGTAATCCAGGTATAATTTTTGGGGATCCCCATTGGTATCGGCAAGCTCTAATACGCCGTAGGTCCCAGTATAAACGGTAACGGATATTTTTTTTCGTGCCAAATAGTCTCGTAAGTTACTTTCGATGCGTTGCCAGTTTTTGCCATTAAAACTTTGCCATTGGGGTGCAACATTCATAAACCAGAAAGTGGCCAGCTGATGGGCAACATAAACAAATTCTGCTTTTGCAGCTAGATGACCTCTCGCAAGAAACAAGTCTTTGTTTTGATTTAGCAAAGCATCTACACGCTCGGCTGTCTTGAGAATCTTGATCAGTGTGTTCCGTTGTTCTACGAAACTATACTTTTTGTTCACATTGAGACCGTCGTAGAACCCATTCGAAATAAACTGCGGTCGTTTTCGAACTTTCTGAGTCTTTACATTCCATGGTGCCATGCGATAACGAGAATATACACTCACATAAGACTCTTCGTCGAAGCAGGCTTCGTACATTTTTAAAAATCCAGACTTGACCGGATAGCCTACTTCGATCAGCGTAGCATTTTCGAAACATGTCCGATTTGTACGTTGTGCTTCGTGAAAAGATGGCGATTGGCAGGTAAGCTCCGAGATCTTGTACAAATCTCCATTAACAGTGAAGCCAACGCCTCCATCACAGGTTGCTAAGATCGTTTTCTGCTTTTTAAAGTATTTGAATCCACCGGTGCAGGAAAGTTCAACCTGTTCTCCTTGGTGAAATTTCACGTCGGTAGTCTGGACGATAGTTGGGTAGATTTCCGTAGTTCCCGGCATCAGAAACAGTGGCGTTTGACCGATGTCATCTCTATCGAATGATACCGTACAACCTAAGGAAGAAGAACATTTTGAGGTAACTGTATTCATAATAAAAAATGAGGGTATGTTACCTTTTAACGAATTTTCATAACTAGATTCGATCAAAGGTGATTTTTCTAGCTCTGGCGTTTCAGTGGCAATACGTGGCTTACTTAGCCTGATTGCGGAAATCAGTAAAAATATTGTAAATAACTTTCTGGACGACATTTTTGCCGTCAATAGCAAACTTAATACTGGAAGCAATAACCCTAAGCGGTTTGGTTTTATAATTCTCTTTGAAAATGATTGACTCCATAGGTAAACGATAAGAAACTACCACAAACCTGCTTCAGAACACATTTGGCATACCTGTTTCAACCTTAGGGGAGAGCTGGGCTATATGCGCAGAGAGATATGAAAAGCGAAATGTATGGTAAAATTGATTTGCTCACATTGATCCGATAGTCAAAACAAGAAATCATAAAAAATTTCACTTGAAACTAAATAACTCTAAAACAGGCTTTCAAAGTGGAATATTTCGAAACAAAATGGTTAAAGTATTCACAAAAAAATCTAAACTTTTTCCTACAACAATGCAAAAAATCTAGTTACTGATAAAAAGATTTTAAGCAGTGTTGTAAGAATTAGACAAGAAAGTTTAAAAATGAATTTGACAATTTGAAAATTTTGACAATTTAGGCAATTTCGACAATTTTGACAATATTGACAATTTTGACAATTTTGACAATTTTGACAATTTTGACAATTTTGACAACTTTGTCAATTTTGACAATTTTGACAATTTTGACAAATTTGAAAATTTTGACAATTTTGACAATTTTGACAATTTCGACAATTTTGACAACATTGACAATTTTGACAATTTTGACAATTTTGACAATTTTGACAATTTTGACAATTTTGACAATTTTGAAAATTTTGACAATTTTGACAATTTTGACAATTTTGACAATTTTGACAATTTTGACAATTTTGACAATTTTGACAATTTTGACAATTTTGACAATTTTGACAATTTTGACAATTTTGACAATTTTGACAATTTTGACAATTTTGACAATTTTGACAATTTTGACAATTTTGACAATTTTGACAATTTTGACAATTTTGACAATTTTGACAATTTTGACAATTTTGACAATTTTGACAATTTTGACAATTTTGACAATTTTGACAATTTTGACAATTTTGACAATTTTGACAATTTTGACAATTTTGACAATTTTGACAATTTTGACAATTTTGACAATTTTGACAATTTTGACAATTTTGACAATTTTGACAATTTTGACAATTTTGACAATTTTGACAATTTTGACAATTTTGACAATTTTGACAATTTTGACAATTTTGACAATTTTGACAATTTTGACAATTTTGACAATTTTGACAATTTTGACAATTTTGACAATTTTGACAATTTTGACAATTTTGACAATTTTGACAATTTTGACAATTTTGACAATTTTAACAATTTTGACAATTTTGACAATTTTGACAATTTTGACAATTTTGACAATTTTGACAATTTTGACAATTTTGACAATTTTGACAATTTTGACAATTTTGACAATTTTGACAATTTTGACAATTTTTACAATTTTTACAATTTTGACAATTTTGACAATTTTGACAATTTTGACAATTTTGACAATTTTGACAATTTTGACAATTTTGACAATTTTGACAATTTTGACAATTTTGACAATTTTGACAATTTTGACAATTTTGACAATTTTGACAATTTTGACAATTTTGACAATTTTGACAATTTTGACAATTTTGACAATTTTGACAATTTTGACAATTTTGACAATTTTGACAATTTTGACAATTTTGACAATTTTGACAATTTTGACAATTTTGACAATTTTGACAATTTTGACAATTTTGACAATTTTGACAATTTTGACAATTTTGACAATTTTGACAATTTTTACAATTTTGACAATTTTTACAATTTTTACAATTTTTACAATTTTTACAATTTTTACAATTTTGACAATTTTGACAATTTTGACAATTTTGACAATTCTGACAATTATGACAATTTTGACATTTTGACAATTTTGACAATTTTGACCATTTTGACAATTTTGACAATTTGGCAACGATGAACGATAAAAATTTATCAAGAGATATAATCTCGACTCAGAAATAATGGCAAAACCTCGAAATCTTATTCCTATTCCTCAATTATATTACAGTTTTTCAAAAATTTCTCGCTTGTTTATAGAAATTGAGTCTCGCATATCGACTAAGATATGAAAAAGATAAGATTTAGGGGAAAAGTTTCCTAAATGGGCCTATCGGGTTAAATGCGCCTACGGCCGTTTGACGAAATGGCTGACAAGACAACATATCTAATCAATGCATTTTGAGGGTGATACGCTTTGAACATAATGCAAAAAAGGATTTCATGAATAAACCAACTCATAAAAAAATTAAAAATTCATACAAGATTTTGATATCTTTTGATGTAATATTTTGACTTTTAAAAATTATACGTAAAGAAGCTCAAAACAAAAAGTTGGGTGGTTTTTGTTTCTTATTCAAATGAACCTTAGAAGTAAAACAAATTTAGGCTTTTATGATGGTTTCAGAATGGTGGGAAAGTGGAATAAGAGAGTGTTTTTGTTTGCTCCCATCATGTTTGTATAATGCAACTACCCTATAATAAAACGTTAAATAGAACAAATATATGATTTTTATCATTGAAACTTCAAATGAAAGCTCTAATCAACATCTTAAGAGCAAATCCAAGATCTTTAAACAGATTTGATAAAATTTATTTTTGGAATGAAATTCCTCCACATTATGGCAACCCTAAATTTAAATTATTCCATAAAGTTATAAAAGATATAGATTTTTATAAAACTTCAGCTTTGTCGTATGAAAGTTATCAGTTTCTAGCATTTCCAATGAAATTATACGGAAATATTGCCAAAAAACAGAAATTTTACCTAAAACATAAATAGGCGCGTTTTGAGGTTCGGCAATTTTGACAACAGTTTCGAGAAAATCAATTTCTCAAAAACGGAAGGAGATTTTAACGAAAAAATTACGCGAATGTTTAGAAAACAGATGTTTGCTCATGTGATGGTTGTGTTTTGATATTAAAAACATGTTTTTAAGTGCTTGTCATAATGATTTTTATTAAATCATTTTTATATTGGCGGATATTGGGGAAAATAACCCTAAATTTTACGGTCCGGATATAAGCGAAAAAATATCTGGTAAGCTTAGGTTAGAACAATTCTGGATTTTGTGGAACCAAATATGCTTATAAACATTTAAATTGGATGTCAATGATAAGATTTTGGATTCAGGGATCGAATGTCAAAAAGGTCCTTCATAAAAAAAAAAAGATTTCAGATTCTTTATTCATTTTTTTTTGTTATTGAAATCCAGTTTGGATCATCACCGAGAAAAGAAACCGGATTTGAATCTTGGTTTTAAATTTGAAACCTAAACTACTAGATGGATTTTTCATATTTGAAATTTAACATTTTGGAACGTAAAAAAATAAAAATTGCAACTACCACAACATTTTAACTTTTCATTCTTTAACAGATTTAAATACTGGTTCCCAATGAATCAGACTTCCAATTCGGTCTCGCTCCAGACAAGCTGTAATAAAAAACGAAGCAATTGACCAGTTTTTTCTAACCTGCTCTGGACTGAAAACCAATGCCTTTGATTGGAATTCTCATCACAAACAATCTTCAGTCAGAACTCTTATCGCAATCAAATTTCAGTCGGAACACTGATTGGAACTTTTATTGCAATCAAACTTAAGTTGAAGCTCCCACCATGACTGAAAACTAAAGCTTTCTTATAAAGAACATGTGCAGTTTCATACAAATTAAACTGGTTATCAGAAAATGATATAAATGTAATCATCAGAAACTTTTCTATGTTCTGGCACCTGTAGCAAAACAAAAATTTTCAAACCAAAAAGTTCAGGGCACTCATCAAGTTGGCCCTTCAGAGACAGTAAACTTTCAGAACATTCTTCATGATGACATCAAAAACCAACGTAACTTTGTAAAGCAATCCTTGAGAACACTCTTGATGTTGGTCCTCCCAATCCAACTTAAATTCATAAAGTGAACCTTAAGAACACTATTAAGAATGGTTCACTCGATCTAACGAAAATTCAGAATGTGAACCTTCAGAACACTATTTAGGATGGTCCTCCCGATCCAACGAAAATTAATCATATGAACCTTCAGAACACTCTTCATGTTGGTCCTCTCAATCCAACGTAAATTCATAAAGTGAACCTTCAGAACACTACTCAGGATGGTCTTCCCGATTCAACGAAAATTCATAATGTGAACCTTGAGAACACTCTGCGTGTTGGTCCTGCCGATTTAAAGTAAATTCATAAAATGAGTTTACTTTGAATCGGAAATTCAGTCAGAAATCCTATCACGACTCCTATACTCAAACTTTAATTTTTTTATTGGAGTAGCTTCAGGATTGTTAAACATTATTTTTGCATCTCATAATTGAACGGCAGGTATTTGATTTTCATGAATGATTATTCAAAACTTTGGTCTTTCATCTCTGAGTGTTAGCTGGATTTTCCATCTCAAATAAAAACTGGTACCCCAAATATTTATTTTTTCACACATTTAATCATACTTTTTTTTACTTTTCTCCTTTCTACTAAAATTTCAAGTGTTATTAATATTTTTCCATTATCGCTTTTCAATTAAAAAAAAAAGTTGTTATCTTCATGGCCAGTATTAATAAAAAAAAAGAAAATTTTACTTCATTACGAGATTGATTTTTTTTACAAAAATTTGCGACTCAAGCATTTCATTAGGCCCGAGATGAGGAAATGCTCAGTGCTGCCAAAGGTTTAGAAACAAATAAAACCATCAATCAAATTGATTCAAAATCGAATTGAATAAATTTACCCAAAACGGCCACATCGATAAATGATTGGATTTCCCAGTCCCAAACTTAGAACGTCGGTTCCCCGGGAAAAATGTTTCGCCGAGAAAAGAAACGCACTCCCTTTCATGTTTGTCAAAACAGAGAGGCAGTGACACAAAAAAAGGGAAACGAAGGAAGACCTTTCTTATCAACCATTATCGTGATCATGCCCGAGACATTATTCTTTTGTTTTTGTTTACTTCCTGGGGTTTATCCCGCCTTTATGCGGGGCAAAAACCCCACTTGGAAATAAAACTCAAAAAGGATACTGGATTTCCTAGGCAATTTCTTTCATCAGACACGGTTCAATTGCCTAGACAAAGATCCACCTCCGGTTTTTTTTGTTCCTCCGGTTGTTGGGTCTCCTATTTGCTAGTCTATCTTCCAGAAGCGGGACACACACAGTGAATCAAATTTATTGTCTTTTCAGTGGTGCACACAATTTTTCGCAATCCGGTCAACATTTTCAGCTGGAAGATCTGAAGAAGAAAGCAGCAGGAAGGAACACAATCAAAATTCTTATCGTCACATCAGAAACGCATAAATTCTTCACATTCTGCATGTTTCCTTTAACAGGTTTTTGCTGCCGGAGGATCTTTTGCAAAGATTTTGTCATCACCCAAAGCTCGGTCTGTGCACATTTGCTCGGCTTGCTCTGTTTGCTTTGTTTTTGGAATGACGAAAAAACACGTCGCCTGCTGCGAAACAAAGTTATGATCCTGTGTGAGCTTTTTTTTGAAGATTTAAATTTTCTTTGTAACAGAGTCATCAAAATGGGTATCTTTGTGATATTTTAATGACAATGACAATGTTAAAATTTGTTCCTTTTAACGCAATCCAGGCTAAGTTAATATTAAGGGCTCGTTTTTCATATATCTTTTTGTTCAACAAACATGAGTCCTCTATTTTTTTGTATAATTTATTAAATAAATATATGTATATTATGCAATACCTCCAACTTTCTGAGTCACACTCCCTTCCGCGTGCATAAAACAGCTCCAACACAGCAAGTTTAATCAAATTTCCATACATCCAATCAGCATTACAAACAGTTATGTCCATTTATGAAACGTTCGGCCATCTATCATGTTGCGCTTTTTCCTGTGTCATTTCGGGAACCATAAAACGGTTACTTTCGACCGTCTTATTCGGTTTTATGTTTCCCTGTATGGATCCCTTCGTTCGAACATTGTCCCTTTTCACGCGTGCTTCGGGTTCAAGAAAAGATCCTTTCTTCGGTGTCCCTTGGTTTGAATTTCTTTTAACACGTAATCATAATAAACGAAAATAAATTGTAATCGTCATGCATGTGTAATTTATTCGGTTTTTATTTCCGCTTTTTTTCTTCGACCTTCGCCCTCCAGACTTACTTCTTCGTCATAGGAGAACATTGTAAGGTAAGGGAAAGAAACAGCTTCCCTGAAATGGCAAGACAGAGAGAAAACTTTTCTTCCCCATCGAGCTACCAAGAGGAGGTGATGCCTTCTATCGCCTCGATTCAACAGACATCAGAATCCTGGACTCGACACTTCCCACTGTTCGTTCATACCTACACTGCTATTCAGATCCTTCTTGTTTCCATTTTAACACCCCCGACATGTGAGCCAGGAGGAGTAACACTGTTGCAACCTCTCCTGCTTGCTTGCAACCATTGATCATCTTTTCCAACCGGATATCTCACTTTCTTTTTACAGTTTTCTTTTGCTCCTTTCCATACCGTTCGCCTGATATAGAAAAGTAAGGGGCTGAACACCGCAAAGCATTTTATTTGTATGGATTTTTCAATAAAAATGATCATAAATACATTTGGCCCGATGACGGTTGTGAATGTTTCACGCGAAGTGGCGCGCTGCTTCAGTGCTTGAAGGGAATTCTTTTCATATGCCAGCCTGCGAACAACCGAAGTGTGCCATGAACGTTGCATTATAATTTCCTTGGCTTGGGCTGCTGGCCTGGAAAAAAATAATCCTCAGGTTGCTTTGATGTGTTTTTTTGCTCTAGTGTGGGAGGAAAGGTGCGAACATTTGGCAATAAGATTGGGATACAATTTTGAGTCTATCATAATAAAATGATGCCCTTGAACTGAAGATTGTATTGAATAAAAAGAAATTCAACAACAGTCCAATTTGAATGTTCGAAAGAGCTTCTTAAAATAAAAATGAAAATCATTAGTGAACAAATACATTTCATTTCAAGAAATGCTGAAATAAATATCAGAAAACTATTAAAAATTTGATTCAATGATTTTTTTTGCGTTACAATATTATTATGTATTCTTTTCTTTTAAAGGCTTAATAATTTTGATTTTGTTCATCGTGTGTTTTCCATTTTCCATTTTAATGACGATACAAAGGTTCTTACATTTAAACATATAATGTCGAAGGCATTTATAGTTCCAATCATTGCACTGAACCATATTTTTGAAGGATAAGTATAAGTCATGTGAATTAAAGAAATTTTAGATTGTTTACAATAAGAACTTTAAACATCTCAAAAACAGTTTCCATGTTGAAAGCAAAATATTAGGAAAACTTTGTTGTTTTTGACCCTCCAAAGCAGTTCGCAAAATATCCGCTTCGGAGAATATATATAAATTCCCTTTCCCTTGACCGCAAATGTTGACCGATTTTGTTGATATTAGATTCATTGTGTTGCTAATTTATTTTAGTTTATCAATATTTCGAAACAACTCGCTGACTCTAACCAGCGCTGTCGGATCTCACCCAACACTTGACTCATTTTATTAATGTGATCATAAGAACATCTATCTATTCTGACTGCTGGAAAGGTGCAAAAGTTATACCTTTGAAGAAAAAGCCTCAACAGAACATACTTGAATATCTTAGACCTATAAGCATATTTTGTGCTTTATCCAAAGCGTTTGAAATAACAATGAAGGATCAAATGTAAACATTCATAAATAACAACAATTTTCTGACAGATGCTCAAGCTGGTTTCCGCAAAGGTCACCGTATGAAAACAGCAGTAATTCGTATTTACGATGAACTTGCAGTGGCACTGGATAAAAAATGTCAGGTGTTACTTTGGCTTGATTTTAGCAAGGCTTTTGACACTATTTTGCATAGAAAACTTTGTGACAAGCTTGTCGAACAATTTCATTTTTCGAACGCCGCTGTTCAGCTGATTAAATCATACTATAAATTACACTGCACACATGGAACGAATAGGCTCATTCTGACCGTAGAGTGTTCGATGAAATCCTAACCGGAGAAATCTCGCGTTCTCGCGTTTTCAGTTGTTTAGGCACCACGTTGAAGTCGACTCTCACAAGAATGTTTGGCACATCGATGTCACCGAGCAGCAATTTTCCCACAAACGCCGCTATCAGGTATTCATGCCGGTTAGCGAGGGTATCCAGATCCAACCAGGAGCATCACTGTGAATACGTAGGAGATTCTTCCGGGACTGGCCAGGGGCTTATTCGGAGTGCTGAGCGAGTAAACTTGGATTGTGCGGATTCAATTCTACTGACCCAGATGTCATGGCTAGTGCACCCGACGACTGCTTCAGATTCCAGCTGCGAGCGAACTAATGCACAATGTAGAGTTCGTATACACTGTGGATTTGTGAATTCCCTAGTGGTTCGCAAAATAAATCCCACGGTCCTATTCGCTTCGGCTACGACGTAATTCAGTTGATTTTAAAATGTTATTTTGGAGTCCAAAAGAACACCTAGTAATTCCAGGTCAGCGGATTCTTTTTCCGAATAAAACTGATTACATTGCATTTTGTTACCGTTGCGATAGTCAACTCATTTAAGTTTGGCTTAATTTAATCTTTCTCTACTTTTTCCTTTAAAATAAATATAAATTGGTTATTGTTATTTGTTATTTGTTCATTTATTAATATCATCAGAGCAAGATAGTTAGCTAGGTTTAAAAATGCAGGACTCACAAGAACACAACTTGTTAACAGAGGCACACTTAAACAAATACACGAAATGGAGGTACTAGAATGGAACGACAGAGAACGCACAAATTAAAATATTTTAGTCCAGAATTAAGTGGTATAATTTGTATGGGTCGAGAGGATCTACCGATAACAAGAAAAATAAGATTTCTTCCCGCTTTAGCCGCCAAGACGTAAGGATCGTGATAAAGATCGTCATTTCTTTAAAACCTAACCTAAAAACACAAAAACAGGTTAAAAGACAAAGTTAAAAGTCTTACCTATCTAACAAGAAACGTACACAGCGGAAGACAAGAAGTGATTGTGCGAGAGTACGAATCAGGTAAAGCGCGAGTTAAAGGAAATCCTGGTAGCCCTCGTTGAAGACTCATAACTTGTTGTTTCCACTAGGACCCAAAAGTCTAATCTGGTCCATGCATTCTGGGACTTCGTCGAATCGTCGAGGTCCGCATCTGGTACTGCCATTGAAACCAGAAGAATAGGCGCCCATCCGGGACTTATTGCATTCCGTGCGCCATCGGTAGGCTGAACGGATTCAACGGATCCGTTCCGGCCTGAGGAACTGAAGAGGAATTGGCAGAGTTACCGCCAATTCTCGACAGTTGCCTAGCCACATCATCTCTAAATCCCAGAGCGTTCCGAGAAGTATCATCTGCAGCGAAGGCCGGCCCAACGAAGCACACGACACACAAAACACCAGGTATCTAAATAAAAAAAAACATTAAAACGCTAATTTTGCAGAGATAGTGTGTTTAATTACTCCGAAGAGTCCGCGATCAGCTATTTTGTAAAAGCCGACCTTGAGGAGCTCCGTTCCTGCTCAAGATCGAGCTAGCCAGAAAAGAAGGCCTTGTGTGCCCACCCTCCACTGAGTCTCCAGAGGAACGACCAGGGACTCGAGGGCTTAGGTTTGGCCCCCTCTGGTCCAGACAGTAATAAATGGCGCCCAACTAACTACAAGCTGGTCAGGGATTCTAGGTTTGGTTAAACACAGTGAGCCTGAGGGAATTAGTTAGCCAGGGAAATTAAAAACAAAGTCTCTGATGCGAGTTGGGTAACAAAGTGGTTTCACGATATCATACTTCTTACCAAAAAGTGAAAATCTAATTAATTTGCTGCTTCAGACTAAGCGTCCACGAGCAACAGCGAACATTTTGCGTCGACAATCGATAAAGTACGTTTTAGAATTTTTCATAAAAAAAGTTTTTGGGTCTTGATTCGAGTAAAAATATTCTCAGCTCAAATCAGAAAAGTTGGGGAAACCAAGAAAACTTTCATGTTTGAATGTTAAATGGTGGATTCTAGTGAATCGTTTGTTAAAAAGTTGGTTTTGGTTTCAACAACAAGTACCTACTTCGTTCGTAATATAGCTCAGTTTGTTTAATAGATATTAATCAAAATCAAAAATTTTGTTCTCATTTATCCAAATCGTTAAAATCATGGACTTGCGTAAATTGTATTGTAATATGGACGTGTCTCACCTTTCAATTGACGAGGTTGAGCACGAATTATCAATCAGAAACATACCTTTTGGTTTAGAACACGAGAGTATCAAGCGGAGGAAGCTAAAAGATCGCTTGAAATCAGAAAAAGACGGAAAGGATTTCGTTGCTTTCCACCCGCGAAAAGAAACACAGGGAGAGATAGCAATCATCAATACTAAACTTAAAATTATAAAAGATCTGCTCGAGAACCCCAAGGTGAGATCCCTAGAAAGGCTAAAGCTCAAAACACGGTTAGTGCATTATCGGGTGCGAATTTATTTGTTGCTAAATGCACCAAAGTCAGGCAAATTTGCAAGCAAAATAACAGAATTAGGACAGGTGGCGAACGATACTTTTGTTTCTCACTTCCCAGATACTTTTGAGAGTATAGCTGATTATCCAGAAAAGATTGAATCCGAAATTACGATGGCCCTGGAAGAAGTTAGAGAAGAAATAGAAGTGCTGAATGAAACAGTTTCGGGAAATGAAATGGAGGAAAGAGGATTGAGGGACGAAGCAATAGGGGGAGTATCAAACTCGTTGAACTCAAAAATTGTTGAGATGGAAGAATCCGTCCAAAGGGCTGATGAACTAATGAAAGTTCTTAGCGAATACGAAGAGGGAAAAGAGGAAAACGCAGGGGAAATCATAAAGCTATTTAAAAATTTCGTGATTCAAACTACTGAGCAACAAAAAGAGATGCGGGAAAAGCAAATAGAAGAAGAACAAAAGAGAATGAAAGAAGCTGAAGAAAGAGTGGAAAAGAAAAGAAGGTTGGAAAAGCTTTTAACAAATTTAAATGAAAAATTTAGAGAAACAATTGATTTGAAATTGGAGGAGGGTACATCGGAAAGGCAGGTTGAGGAGAAAGAAGATAAAAAGGGTGAGCAGAGCAAAGATGGATTAGTGGTACAAGAGGGGAAATCAAAAGTTGAAAAGAAAGGTAGGAGGGTCAAAATAGCTGAATCAAGTAGTGGCTCAGAAAGTGAATCTAACCAGAACTCAGAAGCTAAAATCCGTTTTAAGAAACCCTCAAAATTGTCGAGAACTCATGAGAAAACTATCTCAAAGAAAAGTTCCGACAATCGTCGCAAATCTATCAGGTGTGCGGCTTCTTCAGATAGTAGTTTAACCGAAAGTACCGAGCTTTCCACTTCGTCTTCGACTGAAAGCTCATCTGACTCATCGGGGTACAGCAAAAGGAGGGGACAGAGAAGGAATCGGAGAAGGGAAGGAAAGGCTAGGTTGAGAAGGATACCGGTAGCGGAATGGAGATTGAAATATGACGGGAAAGATCACGGAAGGATGTTGTCGGAATTCCTAAAAGAAGTAAAAATGAGAGCAAAATCGGAAGAAATTTCGGATCGTGAACTATTTAAAAGCGCAATTCATTTATTTACCGGGCGTGCAAAAGACTGGTTTATGGAGGGTTTTGAAAATCGAGATTTTCGAACTTGGTCTCAACTAAAAAGAGAAATAAGACGCGAATTTTTACCGCCGGATTTAGATTTCCAAATCGAAGCGCAAGTAACAGAACGTAAGCAAGCTCGAGGTGAAAAATTCGTAGACTATTGCCATGATATGCAAAAACTCTTTTGATCAATGACAAAGCCGCCTTCAGAACACCGTCGTTTCAAAATAATTTGGCGCAATCTTCGATTCGACTACAAAAACGCGATGACCGCAGCAGGCATCAGAAATCTCGCGAAGCTTAAAAAGTACGGTCGTATTATCGATGAAAACAACGCGAATATTTTTCAGAAGGTCACGGAAGGCCAAAATCGGAATCGTCATAGCCACGTCAATGAAATGTTCTCGGATCCAAAACCTCGATACGCCGCGAATTCCATTGATAAAAAGCGTGTTTTCTTCAAACCAAATCCTGAAAAAGAAAAAATAGGTCAACCAATAAAAACAGAAAATTTCAGAAGAAACTTTAGAGAAAAAGAGGGAGGGGAGAAAAGGGGTGAAACATTAGAACCCATGGAAGGAACAGCGAGGGGAACTTTACAGCAATTGGTTCAATCGTACAGACGGCCGCCGATCGGAGTCTGTTATAATTGTAGGCAAGAGGGGCATCATTACACGAACTGTCCGGAAGAAAAGGGAAGATTTTGTAGGCTTTGTGGTTTCGCAAATGTGAACACAAACCAATGTCCAGTGTGCCAAAAAAACGCACAAAGTTCAGCTTGAGGGGGCAAGCTGAGCTGCCTCTATTCCAAAACCCTAATCAAGATCACACACGAAACGAAATGCAATCGATCGGTCTTAGACCGTTTTCGAAAACCGATTATTGTTCGGAAAGCTACGCGAACGAGCTTTTGATACACGTCGAGGGGGATGATCGTCCCCACGCGAGGGTAAACGTGATGGGAATAGATATCATAGGGCTACTGGATAGTGGCGCCCAGAGATCCATTCTCGGAGTAGGCTGTAAGAAATTAATCAAAGATTTAAAGTTAAAAATTTTCCCCACAGAAGTCACCCTAAGAACCGCCTCAGATGCTTCCGTACAAGTAGAAGGATATGTTCACCTTCCAATTACATTCAATTCTCAAACCAATATAATAGAAACTTTAGTTGCCCCCAATTTGAAGCGTAAACTGATTCTTGGTTACAGCGATTTTTGGAAAAGTTTCAAAATTCAGCCTAATTTTCCAAATTTTTCCAACCTAGGGGAAGGGGTAACTAGAGAGGGGGAATGTGAGATAGAAGAACTAGGTTTAACCGGTGAGGATCAAAATAATCTTACTGAAACTCAAATATCGCGGCTAGAAATAGTAAAAGCAAAATTCAAAATAGCCAAGGAAGGAGAAGTTTTAGAGGTGACCCCCCTTATCAAACACGAGATTGAACTGAAAGAGGAGTTCAAAAGTTTACCTCCGGTTCGTAAAAACCCTTACCCCACCTCACCTGAAATGCAAAGTAAAATTAATCGCGAGCTCGATAACATGCTTCGGCAAAAGGTGATCGAGCCATGCAACAGTGATTGGTCACTCAGCACTGTTCCCGTAATCAAACCAAACGGAGAAGTTCGATTATGTTTAGACGCGAGGCGTTTAAACGAACGAACGAAAAGGGACGCTTACCCGCTTCCACACCAAGACCGTATACTTAGTCGCTTAGGCGCAAGTAAGTTTTTATCCACGATAGACCTCTCGAAAGCTTTCTTGCAAATTGAACTACACCCGAGGTCGCGCAAGTATACGGCCTTCTCGGTGCTGGGACGAGGTTTATTTTGTTTCACTAGGGTAGCATTCGGCTGCTGTAACTCGAGCGCAGTACTCTCCAGACTAATGGACATAGTCTTAGGCCACGGAGAACTGGAGCCGAATGTGTTCGTGTATCTCGACGACATCGTCGTCGTGAACGACACATTCGACTCCCATCTCAAATCACTAACCGAAGTAGCACGACGTCTTAAACAGGCAAACCTGTCGATAAACTTGGACAAGTCAAGATTCTGTCTGAGTGAGCTCCCATACCTCGGGTACATATTGTCCTCCCGAGGAGTGCAGCCGAACCCAGATAGAATCGAGGCCATTGTCAACTATGAGCGCCCCAAGTCCCTCCGTTCCCTTCGGCGCTTTTTGGGGATGGCGAATTACTATCGCCGATTTATTCCCCATTTCAGCGAACTAGCGGCACCACTCACGAGTCTTCTTCGCAATAAACCGAAGTCACTTAATTGGAATCCGGTAGCCACGGAAGCTTTTGGGAAACTGAAAGAAAGACTGATAGCAGCACCGGTACTCGCTTATCCAAATTTCGAATTGCCTTTCGCGATTCAAAGCGATGCAAGTGATGGCGCAATCGCGGCGATCCTCACGCAAGAACATCCTGATGGGGAAAAAGTCATCGCTTTTTTTTCCCAAAAATTGTCTCCGGCACAGCAGGCATACGCAGCTACGGAAAAAGAAGGGTTAGCAGTACTATCGGCAATAGAAAAATTCCGTCCGTATATAGAAGGAACTCATTTTGTGGTGGTTACCGATGCTTCGGCCTTAACCCACATTATGAAGGGGAAGTGGCGTCCCTCGTCCAGGTTGAGTAGATGGAGTATAGAACTTCAGGGTTACGATATTGAAATTCGCCACAGGAAGGGGAAGGACAATATCGTTCCTGATGCTCTATCTCGTTCACTCGATCTGGATGAGCTAAGTACTGTGGGGAGTTCATGGTACGCGACATTACTCACTAAAGTAGAAACGTCTCCATCGGATTACGTCGACTTCAAAGTCGAAGGGGGAAAACTTTACAAGTTTCTTCCTACTCAATCGGCAGTTTTAGATTATTCCTTCGACTGGAAGCTTTGTGTTCCGGAGAGCTTGCGGCCACAAATTCTCCGAAAGGTACACAAAGAAAACTTTCACATAGGTCATGAAAAACTATTAGGAAAAGTACGCTTGAGATATTTCTGGCCGAAAATGTCTCAATCAGTAAAGAGATTTGTGGAAAGGTGTCAAATATGCAAGGAGTGCAAACCTTCCTCAACATCACAGCATCCAGCTTTAGGAAATCCGCGCATCGCAACAAAGCCGTTCCAGATACTGGCGATTGACTTTATTCAATCCCTGCCCAGATCGAAATCAGGAAATGCACATCTACTGGTGTTGCTTGACCTGTTTTCAAAATGGACAGTTCTGGTTCCAGTTAAACGAATTTCGACTCCATTGATTATTAAAATCCTTGAGGAACAGTGGTTCCAACGCTTCTCGGTACCAGAATTTTTGATAAGCGATAACGCGTCCAGCTTTTTAAGTAAAGATTTTCAGGCATTCTTAGAACGGTACAAGGTACAGCACTGGGCCAATACGAGACACCATAGTCAAGCTAATCCAGTCGAGCGTCTCAATCGCAGCATAAATGCTTGCATTAGGACATATGTCCGACTGGATCAGCGACTATGGGATTCTCGTATAGCCGAAGTGGAGCATACACTGAATAACACTATTCACTCATCGACAGGGTTCACCCCGTATAAAATCCTTTTCGGGCATGAAATTTTGGAAGCGGGAGATGAACATCGTCAGCAAGTTGACATCAATCTACGACCTGTGAAAGAAAGAACCGAATTGAAAACGACAGTTAATAAGAAAATTCGTGAATTAGTAGAGACTAATCTAAAGAAGGCATATGACAAAAGCGCCAGAGCCTATAATCTCCGATTTCGTAAACCTGCTCCCGAGTACCAAGTAGGCGAAAAGGTATTCAAAAGATATTTTGCACTTTCAGATGCTTCAGCAAGCCACAATGCAAAATTTGGTCCAATATACACCCCCTGCACTATTATTTCACGTCGCGGAACAAGTTCTTACGAGCTAGCCGATGAAAAGGGAAAGATCCTGGGAATATTCTCATCGGCAGATCTTAAGCCCGGTATTCCGCAGTAGAGCGTAGATAGACACGACAATGCAAAATGAAAAGTAAATCAAAAAAAAAAATCACATCTTACCGCAGCAATCCCAAAACACAACCGCGTCTGTTTCAATAGTCGCATGAAATGGACGAGTAAAACCGATGCATTGTTTTCAATAGCTAAAATGAGTGACGTTGAGTTCGATGAGGCTTGAGTGTTGAGAAGTTTTCAAGAAGGTTTAATTATTTTTGTCTCTGTTTGTCATCAAAATATTTTTTATAGCATCTCTCTCTTAATAGATTCAATAGTCAGCAAAGCTCAGAGGGAAATAGTAAGCGAATGAGGAATAGAAATGATCCATGATATGAAAACTAGCAATGACAAATTCCAAATCGCGGCGCGTAGGTGATGAGACGTCTCACTTACCCTATTTTCGGATGAGCTTATCTTTTAATCACATTATGATTCCAAACTACAACACCCTAAACCTTTCTCTAGAATTCATCTCATTTAACATTCATGAAACAGCATTATCGATTAACACTCGGCATGTCAGTAGTAAGAATTTTCATTCTTTCCGTAAGTCTTTTGATTTGACTGAGTTATTGGGAAAGAGGAAGATCCAACAACTTTTACGCGTGGATAAATAATCTCTCAGGCGTATGAGAGTTCATATTTGCTAATTTCGCGCAAGCAAGATATTGGTTGTTGAGCGCATAGGGATGCTCATAGAGTTCAAGTCTATTCTGAGCGGGGATTAATTAGACGGAACTTAAGTTAAAAAAATATGATTATATTTTCATATAATATATTTTTTTAAGGGGGAGTATGGGGTAGTGTTACCGTTGCGATAGTCAACTCATTTAAGTTTGGCTTAATTTAATCTTTCTCTACTTTTTCCTTTAAAATAAATATAAATTGGTTATTGTTATTTGTTATTTGTTCATTTATTAATATCATCAGAGCAAGATAGTTAGCTAGGTTTAAAAATGCAGGACTCACAAGAACACAACTTGTTAACAGAGGCACACTTAAACAAATACACGAAATGGAGGTACTAGAATGGAACGACAGAGAACGCACAAATTAAAATATTTTAGTCCAGAATTAAGTGGTATAATTTGTATGGGTCGAGAGGATCTACCGATAACAAGAAAAATAAGATTTCTTCCCGCTTTAGCCGCCAAGACGTAAGGATCGTGATAAAGATCGTCATTTCTTTAAAACCTAACCTAAAAACACAAAAACAGGTTAAAAGACAAAGTTAAAAGTCTTACCTATCTAACAAGAAACGTACACAGCGGAAGACAAGAAGTGATTGTGCGAGAGTACGAATCAGGTAAAGCGCGAGTTAAAGGAAATCCCGGTAGCCCTCGTTGAAGACTCATAACTTGTTGTTTCCACTAGGACCCAAAAGTCTAATCTGGTCCATGCATTCTGGGACTTCGTCGAATCGTCGAGGTCCGCATCTGGTACTGCCATTGAAACCAGAAGAATAGGCGCCCATCCGGGACTTATTGCATTCCGTGCGCCATCGGTAGGCTGAACGGATTCAACGGATCCGTTCCGGCCTGAGGAACTGAAGAGGAATTGGCAGAGTTACCGCCAATTCTCGACAGTTGCCTAGCCACATCATCTCTAAATCCCAGAGCGTTCCGAGAAGTATCATCTGCAGCGAAGGCCGGCCCAACGAAGCACACGACACACAAAACACCAGGTATCTAAATAAAAAAAAACATTAAAACGCTAATTTTGCAGAGATAGTGTGTTTAATTACTCCGAAGAGTCCGCGATCAGCTATTTTGTAAAAGCCGACCTTGAGGAGCTCCGTTCCTGCTCAAGATCGAGCTAGCCAGAAAAGAAGGCCTTGTGTGCCCACCCTCCACTGAGTTTCCAGAGGAACGACCAGGGACTCGAGGGCTTAGGTTTGGCCCCCTCTGGTCCAGACAGTAATAATTTTCACTGACCGTTAAACAATTCAAATTACACCACTCCAGAAATTTAATCAACATTTGCTGCGATTCCGATCAGTCGCTGAGCTTTCAATTTTCCGATAAATTATTAAGTCATCAGCATACAATATTCTACATCCGGATGGCAGAGCGTATGTGACATCGTTGTAATAAGTGCAGAAAAGTAGAGGTCCGATGTTGCTGCCTTGTGGTACTTCTGAGTTATTCTGGAACACAAAAGACTTAGCATTTCCTAGCCGATCAGTGAGAGAACGCTTTGTCAACGATTCAAACCAAAGAACTAGTCCTTCTCCGAGTCCCAGATGTTGAAGTTTTGCAAGGAGGGGTTTAATTTTTTTGGAAATAATTCCGTTTTTGTGCAACGATCGGAAAAATTAATCCACGGGAGCTGGGACGTATAATTGATTTCTGATTTCAATATTTGTACCAAACGACAAAAAGGGTTCATCCATATTACCTGTTAAATTTGTTTTTCTCAATAATTACGTGAGTTTGTATCGCATCGAGACGAAAATTCATACTATTTATTTTTTTATTTATTTACATAGTATTCCGTCTCACGACATAACTTGACGAACATAATTCCTAAAATTCACTCGGTTCATAGCAAACGTTCTCCAATTCCTCGGGCACCCCACGTTCGCCAGATCACGCTCCACTTGGTCTAACCCATAGGTCGGCAATCTGCGGCTCGCGAGCCGCATGCGGCTCTTTTGATGTTGAGCTGCGGCTCTTTAGCTCCCTGTACTTAAAATATATATAGTTTTGAATAAAATATTTAGAAAATCGTGCTAAAGCGATAATTGCGTGATCTTGTGATCTGGCACACAAATTTACATTGGTCCAGAAGAGAATTTCAAAATTGCATCCGCTGTATGAACAAGCTGTACGAACAAGGGCAAAATTGCATTTTTTAGGCCTCATTCTACAATTTATTGCTTTCCACTGCATAGGCAAAGATATCAAGATAAAGTTTATCATAAACCGTAATTGCGAAAAATAACTGTTTTTTTAACAACAAAAACTTGAATCAATTCAAGTATTTATTTTTAAAACGTGTGTATGTTTTTTAGTGAATCAAACAAAATAGTTCAGCTGGATGGGAAAAATCAAAGTTTATCATTTGGCAAAAAGTAGTCCTGAGACAGCATCTGTTTTGTTACCAAACAACGTATCCCTCATCAAATTTTATATTTCAAGCACTCTTAAATTGCCTTCTACGAAATTTGATCAGTTGAAGTTTGCAAAATCGTATTAGAATTAATCAACCATTTCGCCAAAATATTTACAACTTTGACACATAACAACATAAAAATTTCGGAAAACCTCCTCAATCTTATCTTATTTATTTGTATTGAAAATGATAATTTTAATGTATCTGAATACATATACCTCATTAGCATTCCAGATTAGCCGGTTTTAATCGGTCTTGCCCAGATCTTCAAAGAAAAAATTAAGAATGCCAGGTCCGGCCCAACTGCCCGAATATCGAGGATAAAGGCTCGGTTTTTCCAGGATTATTCACCATTTTTACCAAACTCCAAATTTAAAACCTGTTTAAGTGAAAAAAAAATCGCATACAGTCTTCGAAGTTGTGAGATAATTGTAAGATTTGATTGCCGAATTCATTTGGAGTTGGAGTAGGCGTTGACTCGCGCGGACGTAAAAAATTTTCGCTCTGTGAAAAAGTTGTTCTAACTGAGGAAGAAAAAAGTTTAAATTAGGAAGAACCAGTATCGTATCCAGTTTTTAGAAATATTGCAAAATATTGTACAAAATTGTGAAGTGTCCTGTAGCCAAAAAAAACTGCAACATTTGGGATGAAAAAATCAGCTTCAGAAACTTCGGTTACAGTAGGTCCCGACATCAAAACAGCATCTGCCTGGCTCCTGGAAACTTTAGATGTACGGTTCTGAATCAGCGAAGAATGAATTCTGTCGACGAAATTTGGACATATTTGGTGAGATCCAACCTTCTAACGAGTTCAGACTATTGCATTTTATGGTTTTCGTATGAAATTATTGTACATAAAGCATATGAAGCGTTTGGTAGGGAACTCCACGCTTTATTCCTCCCCTTGTTCCAGCATCTTTTGCGGCATTTACAACATGGTTGGCCTGGCCGTAGTAATCTCTGCAATGCATACTTAAATGTAACCAAGATTACGTTGAAAAGAAAAATGATGAACGTAGGTCTTTCATTTTCCAGGATGCTTACAAGTTTTGGCTTGTTAGTAAAAGAAGAAGAAGAAGAAGAAGAAGAAGATTTGATTGCCGAATTCATTTTTCGTGTGTTTTTTTGCAACTTTTCTCGTGCCTTTGATGCAAAATACCTAGATTTTGTCTGGATTTACCCGGCTATTTTCTGGATTTGAGTTTAAAATTTAGAAACCTAATGCCTGGATTTTCCCGGCCTTGATACGTACAGTATTAAATCTGGAATGTTTTTTCAATAAATAACGTTTTAGCAAGTGAAAAGATGCATAAAATTCAAATACAAAATTCTAAAACTTAGAATTGAGATTTACAAATTAGAGCTAGACAACTTTTTAATCTCGAATCAGAGTTGACTATGAATAAGAATTTCATTTCGGGTGTCGGGTGTCGATACGACGTCCGCCGGTTGGAGAATCCAGAGGTGAAAAGGGCATACGTTGAACAGCTAGAATCCCGAGCCTCGGAGCTGCTGACAGACGGAACAGTCGAAGAACAGTGGTGTGAAATCAAGAATGCCTTTATCACGACGAGCCATGGTACTCTCGGTAAAGTTTGTGGAAGAAGGAGTGAATGGATGTCGGATGAAACTTGGAGGATGGTCGATGATCGGAGAAAGGCGAAAGTCGGAATTGAGCAGGCATGTACCGGGTCAGCCAAAGCAGCCGCCCGCTTACGATATGCGGAGCTGGAAAAGGCAGTTAAACGAGCTTGTAGACGAGACAAGAGAGCCTGGACAAACTCCCTAGCCGAAGAGGGAGAAAGAGCCGCCGCCAATGGAGATATCCGATTACTATATGACATTTCTCGCCGCCTCAGTGGTGCAAGGACTAATGCAAGAATGCCGCTGAAAGACCGAGCAGGTCAGTTATTGACCGATCGAACAGATCAGCTCAAACGATGGACTGAGCACTTCGAACAACTCTTCCGAGTCACGAATAGCGATGGCCAACAGAACTCTCAGCTCGAAGCGCCAACAGTGAGTCGCATAAATGGCGTCAACTCGGAAGCGCCCTCGCTGGCTGAAATAGAAGCGGCAATCAAAAACATGAAATCCAACAAAGCACCTGGGATCGATTGCATCCCTGCTGAAATGCTGAAAGCCGACCCTGCCCTATCAGCACAAATGTTGCACCGTCTTTTCGCTGACATCTGGGATACTGCAACATTCCCGGCCGACTGGATGCAGGGTATCCTCGTAAAGGTCCCGAAGAAAGGAGACCTGACAGAGTGCGGTAACTGGCGAGGCATAACGTTGATCTGTACAACCCTCAAAGTACTCTGCAAGGTGATCCTGAACAGGATCCAGGAGAAAATCGACGCTACACTCCGACGGCAACAAGCTGGATTCCGATCCGGACGATCATGTGTGGACCACATCACAACGCTACGAATCATACTGGAACAAATCAACGAATTCCAGGACTCTCTTCTGCTGGTGTTCGTTGATTTCGAAAAAGCATTCGACCGACTTAACCATGAAAACATCTGGGCGGCTCTAAGGCGAAGAGGAGTACCAGAGAAACTAGTCCATCTCATCGAAGCACAATACGAGGCATTT
Organism: Uranotaenia lowii; assembly: GCF_029784155.1. Lineage (NCBI taxonomy): Eukaryota > Metazoa > Arthropoda > Insecta > Diptera > Culicidae > Uranotaenia > Uranotaenia lowii. Next base: position 434,869,243 of record NC_073692.1, read on the forward strand.
TCGTGCAAGGTCTTGCACGACGGTGTCTTGTCCGAACCAATCCCGGTAACTGCTGGAGTGAGACAAGGATGTATTCTATCACCGCTACTTTTTCTAATCGTAATGGATGAGATTCTGATTGGATCGATTGACTGTGCACCGAACCGAGGATTGCCGTGGAATCCTTCAACAATGGAGCAACTGAACGACCTTGACCTGGCTGACGATATTGTTTTGCTCGCCCAAACACAACCGGACATGCAGAGCAAACTCGACGACCTCACCGAAAGTTCCAAGGCAGCAGGTCTCAAAGTCAATGTCGGAAAGACCAAGTCGATGGAGATCAACACAGGAAATCTCTCCAGTTTCATGGTAGCTGGGCAACAAGTTGAGAAAGTGGAGTGCTTCCAGTATCTTGGTAGCCAGATAATGCCTGATGGTGGTACCAGAAAAGACATCGAAACCCGGATCAGAAAGGCCCGATTTGCGTTTGCGAGTCTCCGAAACATCTGGCGGTCACGCCAGATCTCTCTACGAACAAAAATCCGAATCTTTAACTCAAACGTCAAATCCGTATTGCTGTACGGGTGCGAAACTTGGTGCACATATGCGGTAACGACGCGAAAACTGCAAGTATTTGTAAATCGCTGCCTGCGGAATATCATCCGCGCTTGGTGGCCTGGCAACTGGATCTCGAATGAGGAACTGCATCGCCGGTGTTATCAAAGGGCGCTAGAAATCGAGATTCGGGAACGTAAGTGGAGATGGATTGGGCACACGCTGCGAAGAGATGAAAACGAAATTTGCAGAGAGGCGCTAGATTGGAATCCAGAAGGTCATCGAAGAAGAGGCAGACCCAGAAACTCGTGGCGGCGAAGCCTAGCCGCTGAAATCCGAACTGTCGACGAGAATCTTGACTGGGACCAAGTGAAGACGCTGGCTCCGGATCGTCAACAGTGGAGGTCTTTTACCACGGCCCTATGCACCGGAGGATCGGCGCGGGATCATTAAGTAAGTAAGTAAGTAAGTAAAAATATATTCAAAAACTCAATCATAGGTTACATACTTGTAATCGATAACTTAATGTACCAGTTTGAAAAAAAAAATAAATTGTATGTGTTTGAAAAAAGTAAACCTCTGATCCTTTCAACACATTTAAAATTTCAAGTGTGATGCCTGCAGCCAAATTTACCGGAAGCTCACAAATTTTGAGCGAAGTTTTAGATACCGTTACTAAAACTTCGCTCAATTTATACTATTTTTATAATATTTTTTTCATTATGGATCAAGAACTACCCGTTGATTTATTGTTATAAATTTTAGTTTCGAAACTTCTAAAGTAACTAATCTTGCCAGTTAAATTGTACTATTTCTTTATTATTTGTCACGAATCTGAATGAAGGGTTCAAGACACATTATTACAGATTTATACTGGTGAAACTACCGATTTTTTTTCCAGTAATCTAAGCTTAACTAAGGCCTGATGAATAATCTACAATGTAGATGTAGGCTATTAAATTTCATTCCATTCAAGCTATTAAATTTCATTCCAAATTTAATTGGACACACAATGCTGAAGATATCACATGTGATAAAAAATAAGATTTTTGAATTTGAAAGATGCATAAAATTGTGAACACTCGTTCACTTAATGTCATGAAATTTTAGGTTTGAAATGACATATGTGACCAGTTTTCAGGAGCAAGATTTAAACTTTTGGCTACATTAATTTCTGTTGAACTTATCCTCACTCTTCTGGATTTAGAAAGGATAAACTAACTCTGGGGAATTGTCATGAGAAAGCTTGAAAATTTTATCAAAATTTATTCCCTTTGCTTTGTTATTTGTTATGGTAAGCTTTAAGATCCGGTAATATGATAAGCGGCCGAAGAATTAATAAATTATGTTAATATGTATGTTAAACTCTTTCACTTTAAAATTGATATAAAATCACACCATGTTAAAAGAATTAACGATCGATAAGAGAATCCATGATTATCAGAAACAAATTAAAAAAATATCCAAGAGTAAGAATAAACTGTTTATGATTTTAAAGGAACTTTCGTAAAAATTTGGTACACTTATCATTAATATATTTTGTTTTTTTTTAACAAACCAATAAATCTTCAATGTGGCTCTTTCAAACTCTGAAATTTTGAAAATTTGAAGTTTTTGGCTCTTCTGGCTCAAAAGGTTGCCGATCTATGGTCTAACCACCTCGCTCGTTGCGCCTCCGCTCGTCTTGTTCCTACCGGATTCGTAGCGAACACCTGTTTTGCAGGACAGTCGCCCGGCATTCTCGCAACATGTCCCGCCCAGCGTATCCGGCCAGCCTTCACCACCTTCTGGATACTGGGTTCGCCGTAGAGTCGCGCGAGCTCGTGGTTCATCCTTCGCCTCCACACTCCGTTCTCATGTACGCCGCCAAAGATGGTTCTTAACACTCGTCGCTCGAATACTCCGAGTGTACGCAGGTCCTCCTCGAGCAATATCCATGTCTCGTGCCCGTAGAGAACAACCGGTCTAATGAGCGTCATATACAGGTTACACTTCGTGCGAGGGCTAAGTCTTCTCGACCGCAGTTGCTTGTGGAGTCCATAGTAGACACGACTTCCGCTGATAATTCGCCTCCGGATCTCACGGCTGGTGTCGTTGTCTGCGGTCATCAGTGAGCCGAGATAGACAAAGTCTTCGACTATCTACAGCTCGTCACCGTCGATTGTGACCTTGTTATTACTGGACAAGCGGGTTCGGTCGGTTTCGGATCCGCAGGCCAGCATGTACTTCGTTTTGGACGTATTAATCATCAACCCAATCCTTCCTGCTTCGCGTTTCAGTTTGCGGTAGATCTCCTCCACCGCCGCAGATGATCTTCCGACCAGGCTTCCGAAAAGTACTGGCGAACGACAGTATTCTTGCGAATGTCGCACATGCACCTCGATGAAAGCGTCCCGAATATTTCTTCCCCGACAGTTTTAAAAGGAGCGGTCGGGCGATGTACAGCGATGGCTTGTTTTACCTCATGCGAGAGTTTGTTCGTGGGTATGAAAGTTTTTTAAGCTTCGTGACAGTTTTGGGAAAATCTTCGTGACAGTTTTCAATGCGTTGAATTTCGCATGTCAGTACTACTCACTCTGCCCGACTGTAGCCGAGATTCGCTCGGGCCGAGTTAATTTCGAACGAACGTATTTTCCTCTTGCTTGAAGCTACTGCGGGTGGTGATCACCCCAATCCCCCTCCCCACCCCTTTCCGCCTAACCTGCACCGGCACCACACATCGCGTTACACCTCGGTCGTATGCTGCTGCTCGGTGTGAATATATGGCTCGTTCGATCTATTCGATCCGAGCAGCAGCGCATACGATCGGGCATGGGTACGGTATGAGCATGACAGTCACCCGTGACAGTCCTGCAAAAACTGTCACGCCCTGCAGCCGACAGTTAGGATGAAATTATTTTCGAAACAGGAGGATGAGGGGATGAAAACCGAACTGTCGGTTGGGTTCGCTACAGCTTAAAGCACAACACTTTCGGCAACGCATGCTTTTAGCAGATTGTTCAGATACAGCCTGGGTTCTCGCACGTGTGCGATGTAGCCGAAGCATTACGATTCGTTACCGACGGTACAGCAGCGAACCGAGTGGTAAGGAAAACCGAGACAGTTTGTTTGGCAAGAAAAAAACTGTCATAGCAAAGCTGTACTTTTCGGAAGCCTGCTTCCGACTATATCAATGTCATCGGCAAAGCAGATAAGTCGACTGAATCTGTTGAAAATCGTGCCCCACATTTCGCCCACCGCTCGTCGAATAACACCTTCTAGCGCCACGTTGAACATCATGCAGGATAGACCATCACCTAGATGGTGCGTAGGGACTTGGTGTTCCCGGCATTTTTGGAGGATTTGCCGTAATGTGAATATCTGGTCCGTCGTAGACCGTCCCTTCATGAAGCCGGCCTGATGACTTCCCACGAATCTGTTTGCTTGTGGCGTTAGGCGGCAAAGTAGAATTCGGGACAACACTTTGTAGGCGGCATTGAGGACAGTGATCGCTCGGTAGTTCTCACAGTCCAATTTGATGGGGCATATTACCCCCTCCTTCCACTCCTCCGGTAGCTGTTCTATGTCCCAGATCCGGATTATCAACCGATGTAGGCAATCGGAACCGGGCCCATTTTGATGAGTTCATCTGCGATGCCATCCTTCCCAGCCGACTTGTTTCATATCGAATTATCGTATTTTTGCTTAAATTTTTCTTAGCTTGTTAACATTCATGAACAATGGAAGAAAAAGCTAAGAAATTGCTGGCACAGTTCATTTAGTGGAACATGAGATAAGTTAAATAACTTTATGGACTATGGACTATAGCTTTTGTTTCTGTGGAAATTTCAAACAGGGAGAGTATTATTATTTTATAACAGTAACAAATGAAACCAACAATCTAGATTATCCCCCAAAAAAAGCTCCATGGAGGGTAGATAGAAGCCGATATGTTTTCCACTTATCCTCACCACTCGTAAAGTGCAACGTGAACATGGTTCCAAAATTATGAAAATGATATCCCGCTCAAACGAGAGATGAGCAAAAAGTTACAACTGAAATATTGTAACAACTCTTTTCGTAGCTTGTCCTCCTAGATGGGATGCATTTTTTGTGGAACTGGTTTCACAACAACTTGAAAAACAAAGTGGTGTTTTTTTTTTGTTTTTGTATTTCGCAATAGATTGTGGTTATTTGCTGTTTATTTATGTAGAAAAGATTACACAAAATTGTTTAATAAACTGCCTTTTTACTAGCTCGCAAAGCATTGAATTTCAAAGAAAAGTTACTGATAACTCTAGTTATCGGTTTCAGTTTTCCAACCTCTGATAAACGCAATGCTTTATCACAACCAAGGAAAGAGCAACGGGGGTCGCAAATGAAATGAATTAATCATCCAATAGTCCCAGAGACCGGCACACAGTAGAAGAGAGCGAGTTTAATCTACCGCAAAACCTCTCGAAGCTCCTCAGAAATCTCCGAAAAGTCATCCGATAATGAATTGGTGACTGTGCTGTTCAATCACACGGTTCGTCGAAGAAGGGGGATATCGAACCCTTTCTCGATTCGAATTGGAGTTGTTGCAGCTACGTGGTTCCCCTAGAGGGGATTGGTTGAGCGACGAGGGAGTGAAAGAAGGATAGATGAATCGGGGGCCTCTTTCTGTTCTATCTCGCAAATGGGATGAACGAGGGACACTCAATTTCGTTTTGCAACCGATAATCAAACAACTTTTCCGACAGGACTGGTGAGGAAAAACTTTGCAAATTACATTATCTCGGGATTTTTGGTCGTTCGTTGTTTTTGTTGGCAGTTCACTTCTCGAATACGAGGACGTTTTTCAAAGGATGCAACCCAATCAAACTTAATTTGCTGATGATGGATTTCCCGAGTCAATATTTCAGAACATAAACAAATGGCTTGGACCTTTGTTCGATTCGATGATATTCAAAGTGACTTACCGACTGTTTTTTCGAGAGATTTGAATTCAACCATTTTTTTTAGAATTCCATAATACAATTCAAAACATCAAAACTTCAAAAGAGTTCAATAAACGTTCATACCTTCAATTTTGTACAAACTCGAATAACTTCAGCCCCAGTAAGCTGCGGTTCTTTTGAGCATACGTTCATTGAAGCAGGCCATTTCTTGTCACACAGAGCCGTGCAACGCATGCTAGGATGGTGATTTTGACGAGGCCTACTAGGTACACAACCTGACTCCTGCTCGGGAAAACTATTTGACAGAACCGAGCAGAAGTTGGTCGATTTTCATCGCTCCGGAGCCGGAAGTATCGGATCGCATTTTCAATTTTGCATTTCTATACATTTTGTCTGGTTCGGTGCACTTCTACCCCACTTATCGACGTCATCGGGCCGGCACGAGAGGGAGCTTTGAACGGATTACCTTTCCTACGAACGAACGACTGGATGTTTGAACTGAGCCAAGCACCGATACCTACTCGAGATTTGGGAAGGCATGTGCCTATGATGTATGCAATTGAATTTAATAATTTCGCTTTTTGATTGATTACTCGAACTGGGTTGTAAATAATATATGCATTTCACCATTTTGAAACGTTGTGTTTTGTGCAGATTTGGAACCCTTGGCCCTGTCTGGTTTGAGTACGATTGCGATTTATCGACAGTGACATTGATTGGAAAAGGGATTTCACCTGCACTTGCCCAACATTGACTGCCATATTGGATATTCCAGCTGAGTGCCAAGTTATCCGGTTGACGACCGGAATGTGTTTGAAATGTGATACTTAGTACAAGTGGTTTGGAGTTTCAGAACCGCAATGGCAAATTGATTTCAGCTTTACTGCCCTATCAAATCTCACTGCGCTCTCAGTGTGCTTCTAACTCAGATCCACTGGCCTACTTGGATCGAATTCCCCGGCACATTAAAGCGCTCTGCCATCACGATGGTTGCCTCAAAACCTTAATCTGATCATAATCACACATAGCAGCCAGCGACTGAACCACACCGAGAAGCTACTATATTAAATTTTCTGCCTTTGAAATTTTCATCACTCGTGTCTGATTGCGTTATTATTAAAATTTACGTCCATCAAAAAAGTTTCTCCCCGGTGGCAGAGACTTCCGGTAGATATTTTTTGCTCTTCCGACATCAGAGATCAGAACACTGGGTTCTGTCGAAGCGAATGGCAATTATGGGTAGCTTGGTGATCCAGTGCCTCCCGTTTTGGTTTGGCCATGGAAGATTCAGTCAGTCGGAAACCGGAAACAACGTGGTTCGTTAAGAAAATCAATTTCCAAAACGGAAAAAATCAATTATTTTCAGTAGTTTTTGACCCACAATGACCACGAGTTTAAACCACCGTGCCCCACTGGCAGTGAATAAACCGAACTAAACATAATAAATTGCAACACATAATGTCTGTACCTATCCATCCGTGGGTATGGTTTGGGAGAATTTCCATCTCCGATGGGCATTTTATGTCGGGTCGAGGCGCTGAGGATGAAAGTTCCGGAAATCTCCGGATGTAGCTTGTCTGGAGATTCGGCTGCAGACTGGGCGGGTAACCTTTTCGGATGAAATTGAAAGTTTTTCAGGCTTTGGATTGAACGAAAATTTACTACATGGATTCGAGTGCAAAGTTTAGAATTCAAGTGCTTACAGTAGACTGACAAATTATCTATTCATTTTCTATCCTTGATCAGAAATTCGACGGAGTTCACTATTTAATGTTTCGATAATATCGTTATATGATCCCTACAATACCTTTTAAGTTAAATTAAGCTTTTGTAGAAGACTTTTTTTATTTATACAGAAGTTTAACCGCGCAAGGCCATTTATCCTCTGAATTTTAGAAAAAAATACAATTTTTCAAAATTTAGCTCTCTTTTAAGACATTTTAACATTTCTTTCTTTTTCTCGACTGTTGAACAATATACAGTTGCGTTGAAAAAAGAATGAAATCACGTGAAGCAGCACACTTGCTTGCAACTTTGACCAGCTGCCATTTCTGTCTAGATTGATATTTTATCATGAAATGTTCATGAAAGTGTGAAAATTATCGACTTTTCTTCCACAAAACCAAAAATTTACACAAAAAAAGGAGGTGATTGATAAAAACTGCATTCCTGATTGGTTTGGAATCATAAATTTTTTTTTGCAGACTTAAAATTTAAAAGAATAGAGTATCAGAAACGATCAGTGAAAAAATGATATTTATACGAATTTGATTATTATATGATCAAATCAGGAATTAAATTTTTTTCAGTTTAATTTATTTTAGGTGATCAATTTTGAAATCGTAAATGAAAAGTACAATAAATAAAATGATTACGTATCTTCCATACAAACATCCGTCCAAAAAATAATGAAATCGCCTGTTGGACAAAAATTAACCTCATTTTCAAACCGGTCCCATTTTTGATCGCTTTGTTCGATTTTGGTGAAACTCGGCCAGTTACTAGATCAAAAATTTTTACATCATTTTCAGTATTTCCACTGGAAATTGTCAAAAAATATTTCCCTTTTAACGAGAATAGCTGAATCTTTTTATCCAGTCACAGTACAGTCTTCAAATTTTGTGAAGTTTGAGTTAGATAGTTGAGCTAGAATTCATGAAAAAATAAAAAATAACAATCAAGACAGAAATGGCAGCTGGTCAAATTCTATCCGCTCATTTTCATCATCTTTCATTTTATCTAACGTTCTTTCCATCTATACAATTTCATAATCTTCAGATGTCCCTTCTTAAAAAGGGCATCAATTTTCACCGATAAGGTATATAAATTAGAGAAATGTGATAATTACATTTCGTATTTTCATTTTTCTAAATCTTCAACCTGAACAAGAAATTTTTCGATATTTTTTTTATTTAACTGGGATGACGGTTAGAAATAGAAGCTAGTTTGGCTGAGATATCAATTTTTTTCGACTGTTATAATATCATAATTCAGTATATTTTCAAACGTTTCTCAATGCTTTATGCATTCATATCTGAGCAAAAGAAAACAACCAGTGAAGATAAATGATACAACGAGTTCACTATCAAGTACGGAGTTCCACAAGGATCAATTCTTGGTCCACTGTTGTTCATAATGTATATCAATGAAATATTCTTGTTGCCTCTAAAAGGTAAACTACAACTTTACACGTGTGATGCTTCAATACTGTACACTTCTGAAAATTTTATAACGCTCAAAGAAAACATCGAACATTATCTTGAATAACTAGTTGACTTTTTTCTTGCCAATCACATGAAAATGAACTTTAAAATAAATTTTAAGTTGCTCAAACTTCGGAGAAATTTTCAAACTTTAAACATTTCTGTTAAAGGTTTTCCAGTAAAACAAGTCAGTTCATCTAATAATTTGGGTCTATTTATAGACGAGAACATGACATGGAGTATTCATACAAAAAACGTCTGCAGTAAGATAACACCACATGTGTATGCTTTAAGGAAAAAAACGCCCACTCATTTTATAAAATCAGCCTGAAAGATATACTTTGCATATATTCCTTCCCATGAATTGCATTTATGGTAGTAGTGCCAGTATCAACTAACAACCTATACGCATCTTACAGATCAAAGAATATTATAAATTCCAGAGTGTTTTCTTTGATATGCTCAATTTATTAGAACTTTGCTTTAATATCTACAAAGTTTAAAATAATCTAGTTAAACAACAAAAACAAAAACAAAAACGACGCATTGATTTACGTTTCCAACGTTTCGATCCTTATTGGATCTTCTTCAGGGACGATCCAATAAGGATTGAAACGTTGGAAACGTAAATACGTCGTTTTTGCTTAAAACGAGACTGCAAGCCGAAAAAACTCCCTGAAAAAACATATTTTCAGTCAAGTTTTTCTACCACAAAAAAAGTTATACAACAATTAAATATACTTCTACCATCAGATTTTCATGCACATAACACGAGGAGTTCTGCACATGTCAATCTATCTAATAGATTGATCACGAACTTCCTATGTACAAAACAGTGTTGAAAACAGAGGAATCAAACTCTCTGCCTGGCGTACCACGATTAGCTACATTCAAAACAAAAATGATTTTTTTTTATTTAACTCTAAACAATCATCACATTAACGAAACTAAGCACAGTAGGGTCCATCCACTCTTACGAAACCATTCCGTACAAAGATAGTTTGACTAGAGGAGGGATGTGATCTTACTATGCTGCTTAAAACAAAGGTTTTAATATTAAGCTGCACGAACCTCCCAAGAAACGACTCATCAACAAAATTAACGTGTGACAAGCACGGTAAATCTTGTCTAAGCTGGGCTTTTGGGAGGAGAAGACAAGAAATGGTCTTCGTAACCGTGTGTAACCTGGTGTAGGAAATTTTGAGCACCCTTTCCAATTTCGTCCTATCTCCTATCCACCTACAAAATCCATCCTTAATCTCCATCCCTTCCTTCTTATCCTTATGGGAGAGTGGGGATACTTGATCTCTTATTCTCACCATATCTTTTTGGAAAAATTTACCAACTCGCACCCTTTTACATTTGCCGACAGCGTGAAACTTCAAGTTTCTATGTACCTAAAACTAGAACTTGACTAGTACTAGTATTTGAACCCGTAAATGAACTAGAAGCATTTTCGTGATAGTAAATTGCGATATTTTTGAAGTTAAGGAAGACTTGATCCTCTATTGAAGGAAACTTGATCCTTTATTTAGAAAGCCCTAATCCTTGGAAAAAAAAAAATCGAAAAAATCCCAAGATAGAATGTCAATTGACTATTTCGGTCATGTTTGTTCACATTTTACAATTTATAACTGACAGATGAAGAAAACACTATAACTTTGTCTCAACGCTAACGACTTGACATATTTAAAGGCATAATGTTCTATAATAAAGTGAAAATTAATTATATTAGCTCATCTCTTCAGACAATTGTTGGATATAATTATTAGTTATTGGATAAATATAAGTAATCTCGTAATCAGCAATGATCACGATTAGTTCAGAAGAAGAATAAACCACCTACAAAATCCATCCTTAATCTCCATCCCTTCCTTCTTATCCTTACTGTTAAACTAACGGCAGCAACGAAAGTGTTTCAAATTGAAGTACATACATGTCACATAAGTGCACGCACAACCCTGGAATTGAAACACCGTCTAGGGACCTTCAACAGTTTTTATAAACTTCATCGGTCATAACCAATTAAAAAATCAATAATCAAAATCAATACTTGTGAGTGGTTTGCGATAGCTTTCAAAATTCGTTAAACTTGTACTAAACTTGTTAGTCTAATCCATAAATTTATTGTTTTTTATTGAGAAATATTTTTTTCTCAAATGATCTAAAAATGCAGACAGATTATTTTTCATTTAAGTTTACGTAGGGATATCTTATGTTGATATTGAGATAGGAAATCCTTTTAGCGAAAAGAATATAAACTAATGTCATTAGGTAGTAATATTTAGGAGGGTGGAAGAATAGACTGAATAGTTTTGATCACACTAAAAAGTCAAAAGTGTCTCCCGATCATATGCTTTAACCTAAACCTCATCTTCAAAATTGTTTTGCTAGGATGCAGAGGTGACCTCGGTCCTAAAGCACAAGATTGATCTTTAATCCCGTTCAACCTTTTGCAATCGATGCCATGACCGCTAGGACGTGGCAGGCGCCGTTATTGATGTTTAAAGAGATGGCAACAGATTTGAGCATTGTGAATTGTACTGCCAATCCCAGGCTGCATTCATTTGATCTTTGAACATATTTTCTTAATAACTTAACCGTTTTATAAAAAAAAAATTAAACTTGCATTGGTAAATTCGTGCAAAAGAAAAATGTTGAGCAGCATTTCGGATTCAACGATTAAAGGTGGATGTGAGTAGTCAATCATGCTAAATCAATTTACGGTAGAGATTAAAATTTGGAGTTTTAATTGTTTCTATCAGGCTCTACTTGTGACATCGTTGGTCCATAGGTATGGAATGTAGATCAGACAATATGCAGACAATATGCTATGCAGACAATACGACAAGTTCTGGCATGTTGAAAGTCCATCTTTCCGTTCTCTACAGCGAGTGCCATTATTCTAGATGCTCTCAAAGCTCCAAACAATATTCGGAGATAATCACTGTAGCATGGGGTTTAAGTTGCCTATAAGGTTTTCTAGATCAATATGGGTTTAAAAGAATGTATTTTATTACATTTTTAAACGGTTAATATAAAAAAATATATTAATTTGTTTAAATGGGTACTTGAATAAAAATCTTATCAGAAGAATTAACTGGTAATAGAAAATAGGCATCAACTTCAATGGCTTCAATAGTTTCAAAAAATTTCAATCCAGGCTATTAATGGTAGGAGGAGATCGAACGGATCTGTTCATATATAGACCAACCAGGTAGTCAACCAAAAGTCAATTAAAACCTACTGCTGGCCGAGTGCCGAAATTGGCAAATCACTAGACCGTTGTCCATTTATATAGCAGGACGTTGCTGGACAATTCTTTGATCCTGAAACGAGCGGAAAACACCGGTGATAAAGCAACGTTAAAACACCCTGGTCTAGGATGGGGCTAATGTAATTAGTGAAATTTTGTAGCTACCCCGGATTGTAGGATTTCGAACCTTGAATCGATACTCAACGTAAACTCCGACCAGATTGTTGGGTACGACCAAACGATACACTTACACTGGTTCTTTCTAAAATGGCACAGGATAGGCTCGGTTTTATTGAAATTTATATTAAACTGGAATTTAATGACCCGGGACTGTGCTCAATCGTTCGATACCGTTGGTTAGGTACCCAAACTTTTATTATTCATTCTAAACCAGGTAAACTGGTGTATATTCTCTGAGAATTGGACAGAATTAGCCATTTTCTCCCTTAAATAGTTTTCTTCATAGTTTTCTAGGATTGTTAAATAAGTTTAAATGAAAATTCGAACTCGAAAAAAATTAATTCAAAATACATTTGTTTAGATAATCTCTTACATCCTCTTAAAAGCAATTTTAATATTCTGAGCACATATTTCAAGAGCAATTATCCATTTACCATTTTTTTTTTCAAAACAAGACTCAATACCTATCTTCTGGGTACAATTTCCAATCACAGCTCGGTGAAAAAACTCCAAACAAACAATAAAATTATATGGCCCACAAACTTCTGATAGAAGCACTAGCAGCCTTTTTGGATTTGACCTTTGAAACTGTCCTCTTCTTCGTTTTTCTCAAAACGTCAGCCCCATAAGGTTTGACGATAGGGTAAAAGTTTTTGGTTTTTATGATGCCCCATTTGCCTGGCTGGACCATCATCAAAGGGAGAAAGAAGGCCTTTTGCGGAAATGGTCATCCCGATGCAAAGCACATCAACATTGGCCGCTCGAGAAAAACAAAGCCATAAAATTTTCCCCGAAACCGTTGAAGATTCCGGCAGTGTGGGAGGTTGAAATTACGTATCAAACTGGGCAGCTTTGTTCTGTTCTTGAATTTGCGACGCAAAAAAGCCAAAATCTCCCCAAATCAGCAAAACAAATTATCATATCGTTACCTGTTCCGATGTGTGGTTATGGGGAAAGTATTTTCAATAGGGTTTTTCGAGAGTCTGAACAAAATCACGGCGGCCATGACATTTTTCCGCTTGAACTGATATGGCTCACTACGTTTATTTGCTCAAACAAAAAGTTACATACCGAGGCCAGGAAAAATGGATCTAGTTACCTGCAAGAAAAGAAAAAGAAAAGTTAAAATTAGTTGATAAGTGACAGATTTTTTCCCTTCTTTTTCAACTCGAAGTACGAATCCCTCCCGGGCTCAAATTAAGCTCATCCATTATAAATAATTACTAGCACACAATGTCGATAACGAGCGGAACCATTTAATATGTGCAGCAGCGTACAGAACGCCGTAATCCTTCGCAGCTGATGTGATAATTATATGAGTTCACATTTAACCACATACTGTACTACTACTCTCGGATGCACACAAAACATAAAGAGGAAGTCGAACGAAACGCATTTCCATCATCATTTTTATTATTACGAATTCTGGTCACGTCCGAAGTTTTCCGAGCCAGTAGCGAAATTCACTCGAGAACACCACGTGTGGCTCATTATCGCCATTCAGGGACAGGCCCCGGGTTGGCTGACACTGAACGGAAATGCGAAAGAAGGCTGCAGCTAGTGGGAAGGGAGAAAAAGAAACGTTCCGGGTTGGTCGTATAACTATCCGATTTTTCCCTCCTCGCCGCCCCAGAAAACTCGGACTATCGGAAACGGATCGTCTATATCACTTGCCATTTGCCAACTCAACTGCCGGAGAGAAGTTAATCAAAATCAAATTCGCAACACTGTCTGTCTGACTGACTGTCTATCTGCCGGCTTGGCAAGTGCGACCCTTTTGCACGGTGGAATTGATTAGGGATAACAGTGCCGAAGAAATTTCGCCATGAAAATAATAGCAAAATAATGTTTAACACAATTATAACATAAACCCTAATCAAGGAGAAACTAATATTTTGTTCTAAAATCACCTCTTAAGAAATCAGAGTGTATGAATTAAACTCAATTAAAATGACAAAAAATGGCAACAGTCGCCAATCTATCATTTCGTGATATTCAATTGATTTTTTATCCAATTAGAGAACATGTATGCTCAACTCTGTATGTTGAAGTGCCATGTACGAAACTGTTGTAGGTCACCTTCTTTTTAAGATTCATAGATAGTAGCTCTAAAAAAATATACTACATAGTCATCATTGCACGTTTTTATGCAACCAATCAAGTTCATTAGCAAGAATTGATTTCTAAGGAAGTTCGATGATTTACTGTCCTAAGTCCTTGAAACCGTTTATTGTATCCATCTACTGTTCTCGATATGCATGACTTCTGATACAATTTTTTCTCTTAATTCTTTAAGTGCATTAGAGTGTAAGGCTGGATAAATCTCCCTTTCCCGATAACGTTTTTAAAAATGCAAAAATATCCCCCTCTTTGTCAGCTTGATTGGATCATAAAACAGCTCCACGCAGCTTATACCTTTTCAATACCCATAATAATCTCATCAAATGATAAGATTGCTTCCGAAACCGGAAAAAGGGGTGCGCAAAATTGCTCCCGGACAGCCACTCACGATGGCTGACGTACCTACTCAGTTACTTGACGAGATGCAAACACAAAGAAGCTCCAACGTTTTTCCAAGGAAGCAACTTTCTCCCCATCGTCAATCCGTGAATGATTTTTCAACCCCTTCTCGGCTCGGCTGTTGGTTGTTGAATCAAAAAGAAAAAGCATTGCTCATAGGCATTTGAGGGATTTTAGAGCGTCTAGACCAGAATTTTGGTTGGGGGGGGAGATTGGAGTTGGGCAAAAAGTCATTTCCACGTGATCATCATTAAGGGTCCATCCCCAATCCTTTCGAGCAGTTGTTAGTTTTTTTTTCTCTGGAGCTCTCCAGCAGCAAATTATGCTACGTGAAAAATCGCCTTGCTCAAAACAAGCCGAGGCAGAGGGTGTGTCTTAAGATGCTAGCTTAAGGAGTTGTATAATTCTGTTGATTTTTTCTCTAGGTCTTCAACGTTGCTCCACACTGAGCAGAGCAAAGCAACCATATCCTTTTAGTGTGGCAGCAGTAAGCCATGACCATAAAACGCCTTCTCCAAAAAATAACTTAGATGGACGAAAAGTAGGCGATGATTGCTTGCACACAGATAGAGAGAGATGCAGAGCAGTTCATTGCTGGCGGTTTACTTTTCCCCCTTCTTTTACAGACAACCTAAATTAATTCCACTTTTGGGGGATGGTCATTTTTGGAATTTTAAGACTTTAACGATCGGGCGTTCTTCTTGGGTTAAAATCTGAAAAAAAAAACGAAAAAAAGAAAAGTTTTGAAGGAACGAGTGCTACTTGAAAGTTTCATCTAGAGAGGGTGAAAAGTTGTTTACTTCAAATCTGCATTCCAACTTTTTTTTTTTACTTGGAAGAACGACTATCTGTTGAAATCTTGATGAATGAGTTATGCTAATGAGTTAATGACGGCTATCAATTTTTTCTTGCTTGCATTTTTTTTTAAAGGCATTCTTTAATTTTATGACTGTTATTAACCGTAGAGTTGATTTAAGGTTGCATTTTTACAGTGAGCACGGAGGGCTTTTTAACGGTTTTGTTATGAATTTGTTTAATGGTCAATCTTAAGATATTTGCCCTTATGTAAATCCGTTTAGTATTGAAAATATTTTGATATCAGATTTTTTCCTACAAAATGTTTTTCAGGTATTATTCGTTTGTTTAAAAAAGCTTATCTAAAGGGATACATTCGATTTCAAATCACATTTACAAACAAACAAACAAACAAACTTACAAACAATTTAAAAACATTTACAGTGCATTTATATAAACTGAGATTGTTTTATGGCATTGAGTAAATATTCCCAATCTGTAATGAATCAATCAGCCACCTCTCCTGATCCCGTCTTGAATCATCTAGAATTTTAATACGCTCTCAGACTCAACTCCCACCCTCAAATCGTTCAATCGAAAATCGATGATGGTAGTCCAATCACGTTTAGACTAAAGCACTAAAAGCTCACAAAATTCCTTCCGTTTCATGGGTCACTAAGATTCAGAGTGCCATCTGCCGGGTGGATCTTCCGAATATAGTCACACTTACACACACAGACACCCTCGCAGAAAACACGAAGAAGGCCGGGGGGAGATCAAAAGTTTCGCGCTTCAATGGCAAAATAAATTGACTTTAAAACGAGTCTTCAAAATTAAAACTTTTCTTGCCATTTTTCTACTGGATGATCAAGATTTACGCGATTCCATTTTTTTTGCTTCCATTTTCTTCGGTTCTTCACGTACAGCAGAGGAATTTCCACGAAAGACCAAGAGGTAGTTTGGTCTTCTTGTTCTGGAGAGCTCAATTTCAGAAAGGACTTCACTTTTGATTGGAAAAATCTCGTCGCGACTTGAAACTAGTTGAACGAAAAATTGGACCATGAAGAAAATTTATGAAAGAAAACGTATAACGAGTTGGAAAATATGTGTATGCATGCAGTTTTTCTTCCTGTCACCGGTCGCAGTTTTTTTTTTTTTTCGTTGCCAAGGATGAGGTTCAGGCGATGTGGCTTGGCAGACGCAACCATTCGTTGCTTCGGCATCGTGTGCATAATTTTTTCTGCTGCTACCTTCCATATTGTAATCGTCTGGAAACGGCGGGAAATCTATGGGATGCAAAGGGTTAGGGCACTAGCAAAACTTTGGTCCAGTGGCCCGCTACTCTTCTCAGTTAAGTTTAGCTCAGCGCGATGGCTTCTGGCATTGAACGCCACTGGCATGGCGGCAGGAAAGACCAAACTGTGTACGTCGTCGTACACTCTCTTCCATAACCTAAACTCTCTATCAAGGCCCCGTGGATTGACGAAGTTCTGCACCCGGGTCTGGTACAAGTAAGAAGTAAAGCCTTTCAAAAGTTAAAGTGCTGTGAAATTGTAAAAGTTTATGGCAGCCATGATATTCTCGCTGGTGTCATACGCGCTCACTTTACGCTGCCATGATCAAAGCAGGCCCTGTCATGGCTGACGTCGGAAAATGGAGTCGACTAACTGTGTATGGAAATGTACTGGCAACATGGAAACTCAGTTAGCCATGGTCGGTTCATGAAGGTTTTGCGTTTTAGGTTCAAGTAGAGGTGTCGCCATTTGCTGCAGGGAATTGAACAGCAGCAAAAACACAAGGACGAATAAAAATTGAAAAAAAAACTTTGTAAGAAGTCTATCCTGCATGTGTCGCACCAACTAACTAACTAAACGTTCTTCTCAGTTGCCCACCTGTGTGTGATGTGTAGAAAATTTTTCGCACTTTTCGCACTTAGCAGCTGTAAAATATGCCTTCAATCCAAACATCTGCAATGTAGACGGATAAATTTGAGCATTCAGGAAGGCCGAAATCGTTTGGAAGCTCGATACGGGATTTGGTTAGCGTAAAGAGTGTTCCTAAAGTTTTGCACCGCAACGTCGAACAGAGAATAGTTTTTCTGAGTTTGCGAATCACTAGGGATTGGGTAAAAATTAAAGACTTTTGGATGCGTTCTTAGGTACACTTACATACATTTTGTCTTCACTTTTATTAAAAGCATAACTCTTTACATTGTCCAAAGTCGAATGAAAAAAAAAAACCGAAAAAATCATTCTATGTATGTAGGGTGAGTGATCCTACTTTGAACCTACAGCCTACTTTATATAGTCTTAAAATGCCGAAAATTGTTAATAACTAATTCTGTTAGCAAAGGATGATGATACTTCTATGCACATAATAACCTCTTATTCTGAATCCTACCATACTGCTTTTGACATAAAAAGTTTTTTTGATAAAAGTTTCCACGTTCTTAAAAATTTACCTGCTCATTAGTGGTAAATCAGACAGCTTAAATAGTGGGGCGCGTTTTGAGAAATGAGAGTGAATGAGGAAAATTCACGTTTTTTTACTGTCCTAGCCAAAGTTTGAAAGGAAAGTTCGCTGTAAAGAATGTGAACCATACTACCTATTTTTCTCAAAATAAATAAAATTTAATAAAAAAACCCGGAACATTTGTAAAGAGACAAAAAGTAGGATACTTTCGATTTTGACATTACATTTTTAGACCTGACATCACCTAAACATTGTTTCAATAACAAAAAATTAACAAAGGTGCAATTATTTAAATGGGGCATAATTTAGGACAAATAATAAACATTTCAAACATTTTTTATCAGCTTTACGCAAATAAACTACACAAAAGTAAATGCGAAAAAGTTTCATCTATTGCTTTACTGATAGAGCTGGCGAGGAATTAATGTGTTTGAGATATTTATGGCAGAAATTTACGTGTTTTTAATCGTTATCAAGCTGTAGTACTTATTATTTGACAATATTTGATTAAAGATTTCATTTTTAGTGAATTTCTATTTTTAATTATTTTCGAAAAATTATACTTTTAATAGGAATTTCGGTTCTAGGTCCAATGAAGGTACCAGTTTAGTATCAAAATAGGAACAGTAGGTTGAAAGTTTGAAATTGTGATCATTCAAATCTTTGCATATCTTTCAATAACTGCGAAACCAATGTTGAGCATTCTCTTTGAAACGAGCAGATGAGAACATGAACTATTCATAAATTTCTTGAAAAATATAAACCCAAGGGGTCCGTAACCACTGACTTGGGACAAGTTTGGCTCATTGAACTCCTTCCAACTGTTCGGAACATATAAAGATTTCTGAAAAGGCACCCAAGAATCCTTCTCAAGATTTAAAATTTGCCGAGATACACCGACTGGCTTGATTCCACAGTCCATTCTATATAAGTTTTCGGATCGTTCGATGCCCTGTCTGGCCTTCCACTCTCCCCTTTATAGAGTTAAGCTATTTGGAATGTATAAATATGATAAATAAAATAAACATTTTTATCATTTTACCTCGTACCTTTTGAAAAGGATACTACAACTTCGTCAATGAAAAGCTACTTATCTTTATCCCACAAAAGAGAGAAAAAAATTAAGTAACGAATAGAATACTTCGCTTCGTGGCATCAATTTTCGGGTATGCTTCAAATATCAACAAACCGTATCCATTTAATTTCTATATCACCCCAAAGTCATTTCGTCTGCTTTTAAGTAATTTTCGATGCGAAAAATCCTTAACGATCACTTTTCCGATAGTCCGCACAATCGTGGTAAGCTGCGAAAAGCTTTGGGTCTCATAAATAATGTGCGTTAAGAACAGACAAAAAAAATGCCGACACATTCCGGGAATTTATTTTTTCTTGTTGTAACTTGTAACTTTTAAAGAAATGCCGATCCGTTTCACTCATCATATAATATATCAGAAAGTTAAGAAGGTTTAGAGGTGTGCTAGGTTCTATTCTAAAATCAGTTTGATGCATGATTCAATCAGTTTTGTGCGATTTCTGACACATTCAAATTTTTTATAAAGTTTTTTCTACATACATATATGGTAGGATTCTAGGGGAAATTGGGGCAATTGGGATTGCTCTCATTGACTGAGTTCTAAACGATGCCTTTCAATAGATTGAACAGTACGTTTAACACCTGATTTAATTTTTTTATAAGCTTTGCTGGTGCTTTCTCGTAAACCTAATGCTAAGCGGTGTCGATCATTCAATTAAGCAATATGTTTAAAATCTGATTTAGTGCATTTTATGATGCTTTCTCGTTTGTTAATACGATTTTTTAGTACATATCGTATTATATTGGGGTAATTTGAGTTGATTGAGGCTCCTCTCATTAACTTAACGCTAACCGTTGTACATCATTCGCTTCAGCTATGAATTTTACACCTCTTTCAATCATTTTTGTGCATTTTATGATACATTGTCATTTGTAATAATGATTTATTTCGAGCGATATCGATTTTAGGGAAAATCGGGGTGATTGCGGCTGTTCTCGTAAGCTGAGCACTAAGCTGTGTACACCACTCGATTTAGCGATAAATTTTAAACTTAATCACTTTGTTCTTGCATTTGACATGTGAATTGCTCGATAAAAGCTAGGGAAAGTTCGGGATATTTAGTCGTTTCTATTCATTCTAGTGCAAAAAAGCGACACGATTAGCTAGAGAATGAATAAATCTGTTAGATCTGTTGGATTACATTTTGTTTGACAGCATTTCTTTGAAAAATTTCTTATGTTTAGGGGAAAGGGGCCATTCACTAATTACGAAACACCATTTTGTAAAATTGTTTAAATGTGTTTTTTTGCAAAAGAAATGATAGTTTTCCAGAATTTAGTACCTATTGTTTAGGCGATCGTAACAGTAATAGGTACCTTTTTTGATTAAAAATCCCCACTGTGTATTGGCGTGCTTTATGATCTATATCTATGATCTATGAAACAATTAAATTTGTATAATTTTAAGAAAAAAAGATAACATCTCAACATGTTTTCACCAGAAACACTGTGTGCACTGCGATCAACTCAAGGCCTACTTCTCCCTTTAACGTTGACGTTATTTCTGATTCAAACATTCAAAGTTTGATGGTTTTGCTCAATCGAAAAATTCCTTCTACGAAATAACATGGGGATAAAAACAAATCTAACAGAGAGGATATAAACGTTAAAAATAAAATAAAAATAAACCGCACTCAAACCAGGCAAACTCTCAAATATAAACATCGAATAAATCATGTTTCAGATAAAATTCTGTATATAACCTTATATTTGCTAAACAATAGCATGAGTAAGCTGAGCTAAGCCCACCCAGAAAAAAAATTTAATACCATTCTTTTCAATCAATCAATCAACCATTCAAGTTGTTCAAGTTACTAATACAAGAAACATTTTGAAAGAGAGTTGAAAAGTTAACGTAATTTGACACACTTTGCTATCAAAAGATTCTCAAAATACGAAATATAGAAATTTTGCCAAGTTTTCAAATGGCATTTTTATGTTTAACATTCATGTTATAAGTTCGCAGTTTCCCAAATCATTTTTACAGCAATATTCAACTTGCTTCTGGATTGAGTAAACTAACGCAAAATGAAACAATATTCATTAAAAAAAACTTTTATACCGGTTCAAGAAAAGTTATTACATTGGCACTTGAAAAACCACTAAAAAGGGTGTCCACGATGAAGTTGTCATACTTTGAAATTGCTCTAACTTTTTAACCGTTGCACACAGGGTAAAACGATGGAAAAGGTGATCAAAATTGTGTACGCCAGCCCTTTAGTGTCTTCAAAACATTTTACCTACATTTAAAGCACTTTTAAATTAGCTTTTGAAAAAAACGATCCAATCACCTAGCAGTGAGATAGAAAAATTATTTTTTGTAATTTTCATTTTAGAGCAATTATGTATTTGACAAATTTTTAGATTGTAAAAAATTTAGCTAATTTGTTGAAGACGTCAAATTCATAGAAGCTAACCCAAAAAAGTTAGAAGGATTCAAAATAAAAAAATATTTTTTTATTGTGGTTGTGTGTCACAGGTTGTGCAGATTCTTATGGCCGGGGTTAAGGCCAAGGTGCGAGCATTTGCGTATGAACTGTAAATAAAATACGAGTAAAATGGTAAAATGAAGTTTTATAGTTATTTTTCAATCCCTGAAAATTTGATTGCATCCGGATGAAAACTCGAATTTTGCTAATCAATTTTGTGTGTGGCAATTCCATCGTGAACACCCTTCATCTCTTCTGTTTCTCAAACCATGATTCATAGTATAAAGATTTTTGATGATTTTTTTTAAATTTGTTGATAAACAAATTTTTAAAAATTCAATCTGTATACGTTATATATTTTGGTTATGGATCATAGAATTCATTCTGAATTTTCTTAGAGTTTTATGATAAGGTTGAGTTTAGATCCTTCTGTAGCTTTTTTGGAGGCAATTCATGGAATGATTTTCTCTAAGTACGTTTCAAAACTATTTACGCTATAATAATTTTAATATGGCTTTTTCGGTCTTGGGTAGTTAAAAAAAAACTGTGGTTTTTGAAATACCCAACGTTTCGACCAGTTTTATTGGTCTTTTTCAAGGGAATTTGCTGTCTGTTGTTTTTCTCGATTTCGTTTAGCCCAACGGTTAGGAGTCCATTAATTGCTGTTTGTATATTTCAACGGATGGAACGAAAAAGTTTTCATCCGAATCACTATGGTCATAATTTACTTTCTTAATTCCACTTTCAAATTTTGGTTCATCCATACCCCGAAATCATACATAGCTTAGGATACACGAATTTTGTTTTTTGTCTCGATAACCATCTTTATGACATTAGCGACTTCAAATCAATATTGCATTTGGCGGAAAATTATTGAAAAATTTAACCGGTACAACTGTTTTTGATATTTACTGTTGGGCTCTAACTCGTGGCCATCGGTTCAGAGGGCAACTGACTTGTCTACTATATCACAAACCTTCACGAATAGGATATATTCATTGAATTTTTCGTCATTTGATTATAGAAAAATAAAACCATTTCCGGATGATAGATGCTTACCAATTTTGACCGGAAATTTGTGAACGGTGCGAGAAATCTTTCATCGCCGGGAAATTTGGATGCCAATAAGATACCGGTGAATGGTGAGAAAATCACCTAAATGATCCCGTTTATCAAATTATAACCCTCAAATTACCATAAGTAGCCGCCACAATTGGTTATTCAAAATATTCGACCGAATGCGGCAAAGAAAACCCGAAGCATTTATTCCCGAAACCGCATTCCGAAGGGTCAACCTTAAAAAAAACAGTCGATGGTGTGCAGGGGCTCATATTTGATGATGAATGGCTGATCCCGATTTTGGTGGGGCCTCAATAACCAGCTCACCAACTAGGACTAGGATGTAGGTCGTCCTTCAGTCAAAAAGTTTCCCCAAGATGGCGCTTTGCCGGGCAATAGCTAGATGATGGGGTAAAGTGGGTGGCTGTAACTGGACTGAAACCCGTGAGCTGCTAGAGAATGCGATTCGATTTACGACGAATTTATGCAAATTTATTGGATCATTAGTTTCGATAATGGGCCCTTTTCGATTGACTGCCCTCTGCTATTTTCCTCTTTCAGTCGTGCCCTGTCTCGCTTCGCGCGGATGAAAAAAGAAGCTATATGGAAGCCATAACGCACCGATTCGACTATTTACAAATTTGGGATGCGTTACGCGTCAATTCGAGAGGATATCGAGATTCCCCAAATAGCCAAGGATCGTTAAACTTGGCCGGATCGTTACTTCGAGTTTTTATTAATAGAGAGCAAATAATTGAATAATCTACCGGTGGCGAGCTGGCCAGAACTCGTGGCACAGGTTGGTAAAAGTTGGACTTTAGTCAGCTTAGAGTTGACTTTTTGCCGCGTTATTTATCTGCCAAGCTCCACGCTAATTGGAAGAATGATTTCCTACAGCTGCTACCGGTTTTTGATGTCATTACCCCGAAAAGTTTCACCCAACATGACAAGATTAGATTATCCGTCAGCAAGAAGTGGTTTTTCCATGTGCTGGTTTAGTTTGTGGAGAAAAAAGTACAAAAGTACGAGGCACGATTAGCATTGGGGGCGGAAATACTATACTAAGCAATCGGCCGTTTTGTAAGAATCATGTGCGTCAGAAGAGTTGAGGCCAGGTACAAATTTTGCATTTGTCTCCTTAAAAAAAATATTTTATCCTACATAATAATTCTGTCCAAATAACAACTTATAGTACTAATCGAAATAAATTATCTTAAATCATGTCCTAATTCAATAAAAGCATCCATAAATTTTAGAGATTTTGGTATAGAATTATGTGGTATTGGCATTGAAAAAATATCTAGCTGGTTTGCTTCATGATTGAGAAAAACAGACTTAAAACTTTGTGGTGTTTAATTATTTTTCCACAGAATCACCAAAATCACTTAATTCCAACAGCTCGGAAGAAAGCGCACAAATTTTAATGTGATATGAAAATGAAAATGTGTACCAAGCACTCGAAATAGCTTGTCCAAAATGGAAGTTAAATGCAAATCCTCCCTCATCAACCCTTTTATCCGGGAAACCTTCCCTTCTTCATTTGCCTATCACCCACCAACCCACCCACCCACTACACCAACAAACATCTTTCCGTCACTTTTGCCTTTCGAAAAACCGAGAAGTGCAATTTCAGTCCTCCAGGACTACTTCGATCTGCATCCTTACGGTTAGCTGAAAGCGAAAACCCTAAGCTGGCTGCAGTATTGTACCTCCTAGCTAGAGCTACTACTCCTAGAATGCTCAAGAGTGCATCCCAACGCTTGCTGCGCTTGGCGAATAAACATTGCCTTTGTTGATGTTGTTGCTGATGCTGTTGCTGTAGGCAGCCATTAGTCAAAGCCAACTGGGTTCAGTCAACTGAAAGTCTCGTTTTTCCCATGTTCTGCTGAAATTGCGGGGTAAGAATTTTCAGCTCAACTCAGCTGTCCACCGCGCCATATGCCATACTGTACTGCATGTACGCTACGAGGACAGCGAGAACTGCTGCAGCCGAGTGAATGTACACACATTTTAAGTGCATAAACAGGAAACATACTCTCAGTTCCACGAAACCCGAGAAGCGACCAAAAACTGACAAACAAATTCAGCGACAGAGACAAAAATTTTCTGATAATTAAATCTTCGAAACTGCGGTGACAGTGCCGCCTCAATGAGACACGCCCGGGGCTAGCGATATCGTTAACCCAGTGATGCCAGGTTTTTACATTTTTAATAAACTTTTGACAGTTAGATTCTTGTATTTGCTACAAAAAGGCAAAAAAGCTCAAATGATATCATTTTTGTCATGATGATTTTAACATTTTGAAACTATCATTGAAGAAATTGGCACCACGGATCTATTGAATTGTTACACCCTGGCGGGAAACTTCGGTCATCCTGCAGTTGAGACAGAAAAAAAAACATTTTAAGCACCCTTGAAACTAGTTCGAGAACTCGATTGCGGGAAGCAGGACTCATTGCGGAAGAGCGACTATCAAAACAGTCATTGTGGGACATAATTTTGCTCTAAAACATCAACCAAAATGGACAAATTGTGCCCTTCCCGATTTGTCACTTGTTCTAGTACCCTCGCCCCGCTTGATTCACCCACATAAATCTAGTACCTCCACTCCCCCGGCGGCAGGCAGCTGCATACCAATAGACTAGACAACGAAACAGACAGACAATCAGACAGATGGCAGACGATGACGACGACGACGCGACAAAGTTATATGCTGATGTCGACGCTCAATGAAGCAGGAAATTCATTGTTTGTCGATTGTCTTCTTCATAGTGCAGCCGTTTGGGGAAAGCTTTCGGGTTTTCCAGCACAACAAACGACCGACTACGACGAATGGCGGGAAGGATGAGCTTCAACAATAGGCGGAAATGCATTTCCGAGCAGCAGCCAGCGATGTAAAACTGGGTGCTTTGAAACCCATCCTTTTTATGTTGCGCACTATTGCTCTGGACCATGCACAGAGGATGCAATGAGCGGCATCAATTTGTGTCGAAAATATAAAACTTTTCGATTGCATAGTGAAATTTCCTCCTTCCACCCTCATCATCGTCATCAACAACAACATCATCATCAGCAGCAGCAGCATAAAGTAACGACAGGATGTTGAAGAGCATTTTGATGGATTGGCGATGAGTAGAGTGGAGAAAACTGAAGTGGTGCTTGAAAATTGCAGTTTGATTGTTATTTACATTTGCCAGTAAACAATTTTGAAAACGCTGGGTGCTTATCAGTTGATGTTGTTTTAAATTCAGTTAAAATCAGGAGGAATTGTTTTGCAGAACATTGATAGGAATAATGATTTTGGAATTTTAAAGATAAATTCATATAATATTACTAGAATGAAATCTGGTGGATAGAACTAAGTTTTATGGAATAAATGTGATTTTTCTAGTTTCACTTAGGTAGATATTCATTAAACGTTTTATGAATATATGCGGTTGATCCAGTACTAATACTCTCTCGGCTGACTAAACTAAACTTATTAGTAAGAAATGTTAAATAATTGCCAGTATTACAATTGAAAAACTAGTGATTTTGATTGGAAAATTTGCCCAACTTTTCACAATACTTTTTATTCACCAGACAATAAATTATTTTAAAGATACAATTCAATATAACATAAATATTCAATCATTACATTTATTACAAATCTTCCCAATCTCACGTTCAAAATAAGGTTTAGCTGCAGATATTCCAAACGGAAATCTTGTGACTGAAAATCATAAACAATAAAATAATAATATATGGGTAATTTTAAAGGCTTTCTACAATTTTAAATTTGCTTTAAAATATCATCCACAACGTTTAAATTATGGTTTTTTATTTTATAATTTTTTTTTTTTTTGACATGTGTATCTATTTATAAATATATTTAAAACGCTGGTAAATTCTAAATTGATTAATTCTTAATTAATTTAATTCTTTCCAACGAGTGAATTCACGGACAAGTTGAATATTTAGAAACGTTAGCTAGGTATAAAGCTACGGAAAATCTCCGTCAGCGCCTACTTGACTAATTCACCAAATTACACAAATGACGTAAAAACGCATGCTACTGTTTCTGTTTCTTTTAATGCTCGTCATAAGGGTTTGAAAACAAAATATTTTTATTCTATATCAACACAGAGAATTACAAAAACTACACTCAATCCGTGTTCCATTTAAATTCAACTACTACTCCAGCTGCTGGCAGCCTTAAATCGCCCTTCCGTAGCAGCAGCAATTGCAGGTTTATAGATTTATCGGAAAGACTTCGTAGTTATTCTAAAACGGGAGTGGCAAAAACCATCCGGAACAAACCACAAACACACAAATTCGTGCGCCGGGGACACGTCATTAAGTGAGATTTATAGTTATTGTCAAACTTTTTTGCCATTTTGATCTCCCCCCCCCTTCGCGATTTTTCCTCTGAATTCGGCTTTTGAAGGGGGGTAGGGACTTTTTTTCTCTCAATCGAGCGCTTCTGCTTAGAACCACCCTCTGAGTTCAGGACTTTTGGCGGCGCAAAGGAAAAAAAAAACGGTAAGAGAGCGCTTGGCAAATGCTAACTAGCGGTCAAACTAGGCCAAACATCCACCAAACCGGGGGAGGCACATCGAAAGGGTTGCACGAAAAACCATTGATGATGGCATTAAAATTCGTTCTGGAGTGCGGTTTACCGATTCGCTTGATTCCATTTGTGGCTCCGGAGCCATCATTTCTCTCTTGGATGCCTGGGATCGGAAAATCACGGGCTTAAATCACTTTAATTTCTTTGGTTGTAGGCTGATGAGAATATGTAAGAGGGGTGTGGAGGTGACCAAAAGCATGACGCCAATGGGTGAATGAGTGAGGGTTGATAACTTTCGAATCGAATTTGCACCACAAGTTTCGGATATTCATTTGGTAAAATTTCATACCGCTTTATGCATTTATTCATTTAGGTGTATGTCCTTGGTTAGAGGTGTGAATCGTACGTAAATCAAAATCACAGGACAGGCGAAAACTATTTTCCTAACCAGCTAACCGACAAATTTCGGATTCTCTTGACACTTGGTAAGGGATAACTTTTAGCCAGATCAGCAACAGCATCAGCAGCAAAAATATACTTTTCTCATACTCACAGTATGAGCATTGGCATCGGAGAAAGTTGGATGTACATTCGTCATTAAAGTAATCATTGGGTACATTCAACTTTCTATTCGGTCTTCAGGCACTGAACAAACACCCACACACATACAAAGACGAAAAACTTCCAGCCTGAGACTAGGCCAAAGTTTCTCCTAAAATGATGGAAGACACACGGAGGGGAAGTTGTTTCAAAATGTGCAACCTTCTTCATCATCGTTTGGCTTCGTCGTTGACAAAGTCATCAAGCAAAAACATCTGCCACAAAACGAAGGACCCTCTAACTAGGACGAGTTCCTTCGTTGGTCCAACTGTGACATTTGTTCCCCAACAAACCATGAAAAGCGACGTGCGTCACTGAATTGAAACTTCCCGAAAGCTTGAGACGGCACAAGTCCCGATGCGCCATCGGGTAGCAAACTGGAATCCTTAAAACATAGGGCATTTTCCAGCTGAAGGAAAAACTTTAGCTTCTTTACCAACTCCCACACCACATCATCATCAGCAGCAACTCCCAAGCTCAACAAAACCGTGCCAAAGCAAAAGCACCCGGCGCGGCCAAATTTTGTTTCTCTTGTTGACTCTTCTCTACTTTGCGCCATCCGGAAGGCTGCCAAAGAACGAAGAGAACAAATCTGCATTTGAATTTATATGGAAATCGTTAAAATGTTGCCTAATTCAAATGTTTGCTCACCGTCTGTCTGTTCCGGAAAAGCAGGCGTTTGCAAGGAGAGGAAAAAAAGATGCACATCCCCTTGTTTCACTGGCTTCAACAGCATGAACAGCAGCAGGCGCTGACAAGACATCTACTTTAGCTGGAGCCATCAGAGTCAACAGCGTAAAATGTAGGTATGGTGCGTCAACCTCGTTGATGGGAAATTGGACAAGTAGGCGCTGACGAAGGTTTTCACCTTTCATGCCTGGCTTGATAACTTAATTCCAGCCGAGTTCCACCAACCAAAGCAGTCCGCGATCTCACTGGATAAGACCTCTTTGGGTAAGACTTTTTTTCATAACTGGGAAAAAAAATTATCAAAAATGTGATATGATTTTTTGAAACTCAATTTTAAGAACAAAGTGCTCTAGATTTCACTCTAGCACTCTAATCTTTATAAAATCCAATTGAAGTTTTAAAATGTTTCAATACTAATTCCTAAAATCAATTGTCATTGAAAAAAAAATCTTTTTATAATATAATGGCAACTAAACATTCAAATGATGAATGATAGGAATAACAAAATTGACAAAAGTGACAAAAATGACAAAAATGACAAAAATGACAAAAATGACAAAATGACAAAATGACAAAAATGACAAAAAATGACAAAAATGACACAAAAATGACAAAAAATGACAAAAATGACAAAAATGACAAAAATGACAAAAATGACAAAAATGACAAAAATGACAAAAATGACAAAAATGTACAAAAATGACAAAAATGACAAAAATGACAAAAATGACAAAAATGACAAAAATGACAAAAATGACAAAAATGACAAAAATGACAAAAATGACAAAAATGACAAAAATGACAAAAATGACAAAAATGACAAAAATGACAAAAATGACAAAAATTGACAAAAATGAAATGACAAAAATGACAAAAATGACAAAAATGACAAAAATGACAAAAATGACAAAAATGACAAAAATGACAAAAATGACAAAAATGACAAAAATGACAAAAATGACAAAAATGACAAAAATGACAAAAATGACAAAAATGACAAAAATGACAAAAATGACAAAAATGACAAAAATGACAAAAAATGACAAAAATGACAAAAATGACAAAAATGACAAAAATGACAAAAATGACAAAAATGACAAAAATGACAAAAATGACAAAAATGACAAAAATGACAAAAAATGACAAAAATGACAAAAAATGACAAAAATGACAAAAATGACAAAAATGACAAAAATGACAAAAATGACAAAAATGACAAAAATGACAAAAAATGACAAAAATGACAAAAATGACAAAAATGACAAAAATGACAAAAATGACAAAAATGACAAAAATGACAAAAAAATGACAAAAATGACAAAAATGACAAAAATGACAAAAATGACAAAAATGACAAAAATGACAAAAATGACAAAAATGACAAAAATGACAAAAATGACAAAAATGACAAAAATGACAAAAATGACAAAAATGACAAAAATGACAAAAATGACAAAAATGACAAAAATGACAAAATGACAAAAATGACAAAAATGACAAAAATGACAAAAATGACAAAAATGACAAAAATGACAAAAATGACAAAAATGACAAAAATGACAAAAATGACAAAAATGACAAAAATGACAAAAATGACAAAAATGACAAAAATGACAAAAATGACAAAATGACAAAAATGACAAAAATGGACAAAAATGACAAAAATGACAAAAATGACAAAAATGACAAAAAATGACAAAAATGACAAAAATGACAAAAATGACAAAAATGACAAAAATGACAAAAATGACAAAAATGACAAAATTGACAAAAATGACAAAAATGACAAAAATGACAAAAATGACAAAAAATGACAAAAATGACAAAAATGACAAAAATGACAAAAATGACAAAAATGACAAAAATGACAAAAATGACAAAAATGACAAAAATGACAAAATGACAAAAATGACAAAAATGACCAAAATGACCAATGACAAAAATGACAAAATGACAAAAATGACAAAAATGACAAAAATGACAAAAATGACAAAAATGACAAAAATGACAAAAATGACAAAAATGACAAAAATGACAAAAATGACAAAAATGACAAAAATGACAAAAATGACAAAAATGACAAAAATGACAAAAATGACAAAAATGACAAAAATGACAAAAATGACAAAAATGACAAAAATGACAAAAATGACAAAAATGACAAAAATGACCAAAATGACCAAAATGACAAAAATGACAAAAATGACAAAAATGACAAAAATGACAAAAATGACAAAAATGACAAAAATGACAAAAATGACAAAAATGACAAAAATGACAAAAATGACAAAAATGACAAAAATGACAAAAATGACAAACATGACAAAAATGAGAAAAAAGGCAAAAATGACAAAAATGGCGGAAAATTACGAAAAATGACTTAAAATTCTAAGAAGACAAAAATGACTTTAATAACAAACATGACAAAAATGACAAAAATGACAAAAATGACAAAAATGACAAAAATGACAAAAATGACAAAAATGACAAAAATGACAGAAATGACAAAAATGACAAAAATGACAAAAATGACAAAAATGACAAAAATGACAAAAATGACAAAAATGACAAAAATGACAAAAATGACAAAAATGACAAAAATGACAAAAATGACGAAAATGACAAAAATGACAAAAATGACAAAAATGACAAAAATGACAAAAATGACAAAAATGACAAAAATGACAAAAATGACAAAAATGACAAAAATGACAAAAATGACAAAAATGACAAAAATGACAAAAATGACAAAAATGACAAAAATGACAAAAATGACAAAAATGACAAAAATGACAAAAATGACAAAAATGACAAAAATGACAAAAATGACAAAAATGACAAAAATGACAAAAATGACAAAAATGACAAAAACGACAAAAATGACAAAAATGACAAAAATGACAAAAATGACAAAAATGACAAAAATGACAAAAATGACAAAAATGACAAAAATGACAAAAATGACAAAAATGACAAAAATGACAAAAATGACAAAAATGACAAAAATGACAAAAATGACAAAAATGACAAAAATGACAAAAATGACAAAAATGACAAAAATGACAAAAATGACAAAAATGACAAAAATGACAAAAATGACAAAAATGACAAAAATGACAAAAATGACAAAAATGACAAAAATGACAAAAATGACAAAAATGACAAAAATGACAAAAATGACAAAAATGACAA
This sequence comes from Uranotaenia lowii, assembly GCF_029784155.1. Classification (NCBI taxonomy): domain Eukaryota; kingdom Metazoa; phylum Arthropoda; class Insecta; order Diptera; family Culicidae; genus Uranotaenia; species Uranotaenia lowii. Next base: position 434,900,738 of record NC_073692.1, read on the forward strand.
AAATGACAAAAATGACAAAAATGACAAAAATGACAAAAATGACAAAAAATGACAAAAATGACAAAAATGACAAAAATGACAAAAATGACAAAAATGACAAAAATGACAAAAATGACAAAAATGACAAAAATGACAAAAATGACAAAAATGACAAAAATGACAAAAATGACAAAAATGACAAAAATGACAAAAATGACAAAAATGACAAAAATGACAAAAATGACAAAAATGACAAAAATGACAAAAATGACAAAAATGACAAAAATGACAAAAATGACCAAAATGACAAAAATGACAAAAATGACAAAAATGACAAAAATGACCAACATGACAAAAATGACAAAAATGACAAAAATGACAAAAATGACAAAAATGACAAAAATGACAAAAATGACAAAAATGACAAAAATGACAAAAATGACAAAAATGACAAAAATGACAAAAATGACAAAAATGACAAAAATGACAAAAATGACAAAAATGACAAAAATGACAAAAATGACAAAAATGACAAAAATGACAAAAATGACAAAAATGACAAAAATGACAAAAAATGACAAAAATGACAAAAATGACAAAAATGACAAAAATGACAAAAATGACAAAAATGACAAAAATGACAAAAATGACAAAAATGACAAAAATGACAAAAATGACAAAAATGACAAAAATGATCACAATGACAAAAATGACAAAAACGACACAAAACTGATACAAAAATTTTACAAAAATTTTACAAAAATTTTACAAAAATTGCACGAAAATGACTGAAAAATCATACAAAAATGCCACAAAACTACACAAAAATGTCACAAAAATAACATAAAAATGACTAAAAAATGACACAACAATGGCACAAAAATGACACAAAAATGACACATAAGTGACTAAAAAATGACTTATATGACTTCAATGATACAAATGACACAAAAAGCGCAATCTACGCAACGCTATCCTAACGTGAATTTCAAAAGCCTGTGTTCCCGTATGTTCCTTACGAAATGTATTCATTTTCTTACGCAGAAAACGTGTGCCCTTTCTGGAAACAACCCCAGAAGCAAGTACTTGTACTAATCAAAAGTTTTAATACCGAAAATCCTTCTGACTCAATTTGCTGGGATTATTTGCGGCAGATTAGCTGTTTATGGTCGACTTTCCCCGGCGACTTTCGCCATCGCCATCGTCGTCGTTGCCAGTTCCTTAATTATAGATTCCAACCATCATCAATAGCAATAAATGAGTAGTTAATATTTGTGGGGGAATTTTTTTCTTCCACTGTGCTTTGCTAAGGTAAAACAAACCATCAACCGACCCCCACAGAATAACGAGAAGTGCAAAGATTCTTGAAATCCTCCCTCATCTCGAACGAGCGAGAAAAAAATCGTGATTATTCCTCTGGGAGTCTGTTGCTTTAACGCTTGCTTCCAGTATGAGATCAGCTTCCTGTTGATGAGTCCCGTGTACACAGTTCAGCCGAGAGAAGATGGTTCAAGCTGCTGCGGACCTTCCGATGAAGGGCGCTACTCCATGCCATTTCCGGTTCCCTGCAACGACACTCCTCTATCCTGTCCAGAGCTGGCTGGCAGAGATGATTCTGATCCGAGCTACCAAGGGTGATTATATAGCGAAAGTTGTAAATTTATCTCCCCAAAGAGTTTATCTTTTGTAATCTCTTTGGCCGTTTGAGCGGTAGGAAGATGCTTTACTTTCGCACTTTTTGGCCGTTGCATTCTGTGGGGGCAGCAAAGAAGAAGGCAAGGAAAAAATAAAAATGAAGTCCATAATAAGACTGGCCTTCCGTTCGGGGGCTTTAAGAGCTCATATCAACCTGGGAATAGAGGAGGCGATACTTCCGGTGATAGTTTGCTCAAGGATTTTCGCCCTGCAAAAGAGATTATAAACTTTGTTTATGGTTGTCGTTCACTTTGTAGCCCACTAAGGAAGAGTTTGTTTGATGCTGAAAAGCCGGACAAATACTAGTTTGTTGGTTTTTCGACGTTCGTTGGGAAGATATCGAGTGAATATTTTGCTAACAAGATACTTACACTACTTGATGATTCTGTAAGTTGTAGTGATTTACAAAAAAGTGATTTTTTTCAACTTTTCACATAATGGAAATATCTTATACAAATTACAGGTTCACAGCCAACAATGGATGAATTTTATAAAAATTTTGATATACACATAATAGACAACAGTTCATCCCGTTTCACTCAGATATCCACCTTAAAAACCGTGGAAAACCACCGCCATGATAATCCCGGATTTCGGTTGCTGACTCCAGGGCAAGAAAGTCCGTGACAACTCCGACACCGGCAGCTGGCGAAACTGGGACTGCAAAAATGCCAGTCTGGAATAAAAAACACAACCTCAAAACCACAACTCACTAGCACGGCGTCCGTTTTCCCTGTTGCTGCTTCCGGATCACGCATTTCGAGAGCATTTCTATTTTTACCAGGTCACTTTCTCAATCCTAGAAGAGCGCCACCGTTCAAAAATCATACCACAGAAAGCCATGGATGGTTTATACCAACTGGTGGCAGCTACATCGCAGAATGCCATGGCTACCTTTTTCCCGCACAATGAAGTTCGTCCTCAACAAACGTCAGCTTCCGAGCAGCGAGAAAACGGTTCCTAGATCCCAGCAACCATAGAATGGAGATGGATAACCAAAAAATAAAAAATAAAAAAGGGGAAATGCAGATTCAAGTATTTAGTCTTCCGATGGAGTTTTTATTTGAATGATTCCATTCAACGTTGTCTTTACCCCTTGAACAAAATCTGACGGATATTTCAGGTGAAAGCGAAACATCCACGGCTAAATTTCGAATGCGATGCGATGGAAGCCTGGCAACTGGAAGGTAAAGATTTCAAGAACTGTTTGAATCAGTTTTCCCTAATCGCTGCCGTTCGAAGCAAAAGGTCCATTATCAGGTTTAATCTGATTAATAAGTGGGAGATTGAAGATTATGACAACAAATCGACTGTCAAAAGAGGTGTGTCTTTGTATATCTAGAGTAAAGTTTCCAGATTTTTCTAAGCACGTATCTCGGCCGGATAAACCCTCGCAATTTTATTTAAAAACCTAACAAAATCCGGGCAGATGATTTCAAATTTGACAACCAAAAATTCGGGCAATATCCCGGCAAACTTTTTTAAAACCCAGAAATTTCCCAACAAAAATAAAAAAAAATGAAAAAAAAAGTTCATCAAAACTTATCGACAGGTTTCAAATCATTTTTTAGAGCTACAAAATACCTGTCATGTTTTTTTTTTGTAAAACTTGCTCAAAAATACCTTTTTGGAGGCATGAATTGAAATTTTTTACAAAACAGTTTGGTTTTTTTTTATTTGCTAAACAAAATGAAGAAATCTGGGCGTTTTTCAATGAAATGCGGGTAACCGGGCCTGGCCCGACTGTTCCTAAATTTTGTTTTCAATATCCAAGCAAACTCAGATAAATCAAGGCAATCTGGCAACCTCAATCTAGGTTCCCTCTAGGATCAGTGATAGATGATTGTTGTAGGTTGTTAGTAGGCTACTTTTTATTTATTGTTCCCATATTTAACTATTTGCAACAATGTATTCGATAAGGTTTTGTTTCATGTCCAAGAATTAAAGATTTGATACACTTAAAAATGTTAACAATGGTTTCATTTCATTCTGGCACATTAAAAGTATTCTTACTGAATAGCTAAGAATTCTCACGAATTTTTCCACGTAACGATCCTTTTTCCACAAACTATTCAAAAGCTGTTTTTGTGGACCCTTTCATTTCAAAAGTGTTAAAAAACTAATCGTATGTGTGAACGTATGTATGCTGGTAATCTACAAGCTCTGCAAAATAGACGCCTCAAAGCGGTTTATAAAAAATCCAGACTTTTTTGCACGCTCGCCGTCTGTTCTACCTATAGCCACACTAAGAAATCTACAGAGTGTCGTACAGATCCACAACCTGCTGCACAATCCACTTTTCCACCACAACCAACAACTGTTGTATCAGGATCATAGGTTTCCAACGCGTTTGTTAAGAAATTCAACACCAATAAGGACGAACACCGAGCATATGAAGAGATCTCCGGAGTATTTTTACAAAATGAAGTACAACAGTCAACCACAACACCTGAAAGTAAAAAAAAACAGAGCCGGACTCAAACGACAAGTTACAGTCCACCTGAGAACTAATTTAACGAACTTCCTAAAGAAGGTTTCCCCGAAGAAAGTTCCCCCAAGAAGTCTTCCCCGAAGAAAACTTTCTTCGAAGAAAACTTTCCCCGAAGAAGGTTTCCTCGAAGAAGGTTTCCTCGAAGAAGGATTACCCGAAGAAGGTGTCCCCGAAGAAGGTTTTTCTCGAAGAAGGTTCACCGAAGAAGGTGTCTCCGTAGGAGGTTTTCCCGAAGAAGGTTTTCCCGAAGGTGGTTTTCCCGAAGAAGGCTCCCCGAAGAAAGTTTTCCTCGAAAAATATTTTCCTCGAAAAAAGTTCCCCGAAGAAGGTTTCCCAGAAGAAGGTTTCCTCGAAGAAAGTTTTCCGTAGAAGGTTTTCCCCGAAGAAGGTTTCACTCGAAGGAGGTTCCCCGAAAAAGGTGTTCCCGAAGAAGGTTTTACTCGAAGGAGGTTCCCCGAAGAAGGTTTCTATTTATTTATTTCACCAAACATCGTAGGCTACATATATATTCTTAAAACTAGTAGTACAATCTTAATATTACTTTAAATACTACAATATTAGGTTCTTAAGTGCCTGTCGCCGTAAAAAGCACTTTTTAGCTGCTGTTTAGACATAGTAAAATCTATGTTCTGGTAGTTTTTATTATAATTCTGCATTAGACAATTGATTGGACTATTTTTACCATAATCAGTTCGAGCAGAGGTTAAAATAAACAGATTTCTGGTTCTCAACTGGCGACTCGGACAATAAAAGTTTAACTGATTTAGTAGATAAGTAGATTGAACACGCTGACTAATTATGTCGTTTACAAAGGAGATTGCAGCAAATTCTCTTCTAACACTTAATGGTTCAATATTTATTAGTAAACAGCGTGATTCGTAGCTTGGTAATTGGCTCTGAGACCATCCTAGATTTCGTAAAGCAAATAGAACAAATTGTTTCTGAATGGATTCTAAACGGTTTTTATGAGAAATTTGAAAGGGGGACCAAACAACGCTGCAGTATTCAAGTATGGATCGGACATAAGCTGTGCACAATGTTTTTAATGTATATGGGTCTTGAAAATTATAACTAAAACGTTTTATAAAGCCAAGCATACTATTTGATTTTTGAATTATTGAGTTATAGTGATCTACAAAGGTAAGTTTTGAGTCCAATATAATACCTAGATCTCTTATCTTATTGATTCTCTCCACAGGCTCATTTCCTAATGTAACAATTTCATATGACGGATATTTTTTACTCGTAAATACAATATGTGAACATTTTTTCACGTTTAGTTCAAGAAGACTTTTACTGCACCATTTGTAAAAAATATTTATTTCATTTTGAAACACCCTGAAATCTTCTTCGTTGTTGACTATCATATAAAGCTTCATATCGTCTGCGTATATAAGCACGTTTAGCTGGTTCAGTAAATAAGTAATGTCATTGACGTATAAGATAAATAATAAGGGACCGAGATGGGAGCCTTGAGGCACACCAGATGTAACGGAGATGCTTTTCGAAAGTGAACCATTGAATCTAACAATTTGTGTACGGTTTGTCAAATACGACTCAATCCATTTCAGCAGTTGTGTACTGAATCCGTTTTTATGTAGTTTAAAAATTAACAAGGGGATGTCGATTCTATCAAAAGCTTTACTGAAGTCCGTGTATAGAGCCTGAACGGAATTTCCTTGATCCATAGAGTGGATATTATAAGAAACGAATTCAAGTAAATTAGTCGCTGTAGATCGTCCTTTAACAAATCCATGTTGCTTTTCAATTATGAGTGTTTTTATTTGATTATATATTTTTTGATTCACTATTGCTTCAAAAAGTTTCGGTATGCACGATAAGATTGCTATACCCCGGTAATTTTTAATGTCAGATTTTTTCCCCGACTTGAAAATAGGTACAAGAAAAGATTCTTTCCATACTTGAGGAAAAACACCGGATTTCAACGATGAGTTGAACAATAGAAACAAGGGCATACTTAGTTCATTTACAAGATTTTTTAAAAGTAATGGAGGAATTCCATCAGGCCCGGGCCCTTTGGAGCTATCCAGGGAGCAAATTGATTTGTGTATTTCCTCAAGGGTGATTGAATCTACCACAGTCAATGATGCTGAGTCGGAAAAATATTCGAAAAACGCAGTGTCGCGATCGGCTTCCGAAAAACTGGTGTAAACGCTTTGGAAGAAATTGGCAAACAAATTACATATTTCATGGGAATTATTGCCGTTAGCGCTGTCCAAGTGCATACGAGATGGAAAATTATTACTTTTCAATTTGGAACGTACATACTTGAAGAAGCTTCTTGGGTTAGATTTAATGTTTTCCTCTGTTTTCCTATTATATTCTTCGAAAGAGGTATTAATGCATATGGCTAGTTGGTTGCATGCTTCTTGATATTCTAAACTGTTAGCTAGCGATGGTGTTTTTTTTCCAGTTTTTATGCGCTTTCTGCTTTTTATTTCTAAGATGCTTTAGCTCTTTTGAAAACCATGGCGGATTTCTGTTATTATTCGTTCGTCGCTTTATTTTTATTGGGACATATTTACTCAAGATATTACCAAGAATGTTATAAAAAATAGCTACCTGATTGACAGTTTGGTTTTCGCTTTGAAATGATGATTGCCAATTAATTGATTGTAATTTAGTTTTAATCATTGTGTAATTTGCATGGAAAAAGTCAAGGGTCTCCTCATATTCGTATTCTGGTATTCCTTTGTTGTCAGAACATATAATTGAAAATTCGATAGCTGTATGAAAGATCTCATTTTTCCAAATTGGATTAGTAGCTTCCAAAATACAAAAGTCATCAGTCAAGTTTGAAAACAGTAAATCGAGATAGCGATTGCAGGCATTTTTCACATGATTTATTTGATTAAGACATAAGGTAGCAAGATTGTCGAAAAGGAATTGTAATGTTTCATTATCTCCAAATATCGGTAAAAGGATTGCTTCATTATCTTCATCGGGTAAAAATTGTAGATTCGATTGATTAAAATCGCCATACAGGTGAATTTTGAATTCGGGTTGGAAGCTTTTGAATAGTTCTGTTATGCTCAGTAGAAACTTTTGGAAATAATCTTTACTGGCATATTCTGGAGGAAAGTAGATCGATCCAAAAATATGAGTTTCCTTGAAGATTTGAGCTTTTGCCCACACCTGCTCAAATTCTTTGTGCTTAGTTATTTCAATGAGCTCAGAATCGAATGCAGAGCTTATTGCTACTACAACGCCTCCGCCTGATTTCTTGTCAGACAAATTGAAATTTCGGTCATCTCTGTAGACATTGTAACGCGATCCAAAAATTTCCTCGCTTTTTATACTATCATCCCAGCTTGTTTCGGTTCCTAAAATGATAGTATAATTACTTGCTACTAAATTTTTATGAATTGTGTTTAGTTTAGATGCGCTTCGCATTCTGTTAAAGTTTTGGCAATATGCCACAATTTCTTTATTATTGATAACTGGGTGATCGCGCGAACGAATGGTAACATGATCCGCTTGGTTTATAAATACAGAGGAGCTAGTGCTTACATAGGCACGCGTCGGTTCGGCAGAAAATATGGGTTGTTATACATTACCGGGTTGAAATATAATGCCGATGGGTCGTGGTGACAGCACGGTGCAACTAGAGGTGCGGTGAATGGCTGATTGAAGGTAGCGTATGGATGAGCAGGTGGCACTGTCGTCATCGTGTTACTGTTCTGGTATGTTGATGAGTTTGGAAGGTGTGGAGTGACCGGGGGTGGCGCAGGAATATTTGAAGGCCTTTTTCGATGCCTTAGCACATTTGGTGAAGCAGAACTAGGACCGGGGTTCAATGTTTCTCCCCGTTGGAAGTTGATGAAGGTCGGGATCTTCGCTTTCGGAGTTGATTTTCTATTAAAAGCGACTTTTGCGGCAGCCAGTAGCTCTTTATCAGTAGTGGCTCTTGCTTTTGATGAATTTTTTACGGGGGATTGTTTTCGTGACTGCTTCTGTTGTTTTCTTGATAGGAACATTTCTTTTTGTCTTTGTTGATGCTGCTGTTTTTTATGCTGTTTTCGCCTGGCTTTTTCCGCGGCCTTGACTTGAGCCGCACGCTTCCGTTTCCTCTCGTCGTAATCTTCCCAGTACTGTTGAGGTTTCCAAAGCATTTTGTTTCCGATTCGTCTCCAGCCGCTAGACGAAGTAGATGGATTTACCCTTGACGACGAAGCAATTTCCTCGGCTAGAGTTGGTCCTGAGTCGTGCTAATGATCGGCCGGTTTGGCTTTCACAGCGTCGTGAATGGACCGTAATTCATCAATAAGGTCCTCGTTTACACCAGGATTCCTCACTGTAGCTCTTAACGCGTTCAGTTCCACCGCGATTGACTGGAGCGTAGGAGTGAGCTCCTGTTCAAAATTTATATAGCAGCTACGGTGTTGTTCCCCTATTTCCAGTCTTAGACTATCAAGATCCGCTTGAATGTCTATTGGAGATTGACTGGCTGCTAATATTGTTGATACTGCCTGGCTGAAGTCAGCTTTCAACGAACGACTATCCTCGTTGCAGGACTGGACAATTTCATTTATTGTCGCCGTGTTGGACAGTTCCAATTTTTTAAGCGATGACAGCTCTTTTTTCAGACCGTTTATTTGATTTGAGAGCGTATCTATACCCTCAATCAAGGTCTCCAGGCATGAAAATTTCACTAATTGTGAACTAATTCTCTCCTGGGAGCTGTTTTGGAGTTTAAGTTGCTCCATTATTTCATTCTGTCGAGACATTAATCTCGACAGATCTATCTGGTCCTTAATTGAATGCTGACAGTCATAGCAGACTGGCAGCATAAATCGCCTTATAGACTCCTCGCAATTCCGCTGCACTCCGATACAGGCGGCGTGGAATCTTCGATGACAGGGACCCGTACACGTCCAAAGGTGGACGCCATCGATAACATCGCAGGTTGGAATTTGACACTTTGGCATTTTTTTTCCTCGTACAGTTAACACGGCACAAAAAAGGTAATTAAACAAACGTTGGCACTTTGATATACGCGGCGGCTTTAGGGAACACTAATTAATTTGAATTGACGGCGGTGCGCGAAAATACGTCTGTACTGTACGACGACTGAATACTGAACAGACTGAATACAAGAAGGTTTCCCCGAAGAAGGTTTCCCCGAAGATGGTTTCCCCGAAGAAGGATTTCCTGAAGAAGGTTTTCCTCGAAGAAGGTGTCCTCGAAAAAAAATTTCCCGAAGAAGGTTTCCCCGTAGAAGGTTTCCCCGGAAAAGGTTTCTCAGAAGAAGGTTCTACGAAGAAGGTTTCCCCGAAGAATGTTTCTCCGAAGAAGGTTGTCCCGAAGAAGGTTTCCTCAAAGATGGTTTTTCCCGAAGAAGGTTCCCCGAAGAAGGTTTATCCGAAGAAGGTTTCTCAGAAGAAGGTTCTCCGAAGAAGGTTTCCTTGAAGACAATTTTCCCCGAAATAGGTTTTCCTCGAAGAAGGGTTTTCTCTAAGAAGGTGTCCCCGAAAAAGGTTTTCCTGAAGAAGATGTCCCTGAAGAAGGTTTCCCCGAAGAAGGTTTCTCCGAAGATGGTTTCCCCGGAGAAGGTTTTCCCGAAGAAGTTTTTCCCTAAGAAGGTTTCTTTTAGGAAGGTTTCCCTGAAGAAGATCTTCCCCGAAGGAGGTACCGTAAACTGGGGGAACTTTGATCAGCGGGGTAACTTTGATCAACATGAAATTTTTGCAGATAATCATCATTAACTAAGTATAAAGTTAAAATATCTGAAAACTGTATTCTACGTTTGAAAGCCTGTAAATTGAGGTACAAATAAGCTAAACTTTTTAAGTATTAGAAGATTATTTACAAAATTTAAAATACAATTTTAAAAACTTGAAATATCTAGTTTTTCGAAGGCTCACAAACAAACATCTCTCCTGATCAAATTAGAGCATTAGGGAGCAAATGGAATGTTTAATGTGTAAGTTCAACCTTTTTTCTTGGTTTAGGTTAAGTTTATGTGTTATTTTTATGGTTATTTGATGATAATTTTTGGAAATTGGAAAAAAAGGTCATTTTCCATGAAAAAGCCCGTACCGAAAAAATGGCTTAAAACCCTTTCAAATGGTTAAGTTTGAAGAAAAAAGTACAAAGGTACAGTAGGAGGACTTAGGGAATTGCATGAAGGTAAAATTTTATTTGTTTTTGAGGCCAAAAAATATTGGGAAATGTTTTAAATTTTTTCCCCTTAATGTATGCAGCAACATTATCCATCTTTCTAGTATATTTCTAGAGTTTGTTTTGATTAGGTCGTAAGAGCCACTAAACGAGTTTCGAGGAAATCGCGAGGAAAGTTTCAAAACACCTTTTTAATTCTAGTATTAAAACTATCGTTCAGAATTGTCTGAAAACTTAGTTTTCAATCGTTAAAATGATAAAGAATATGCCTGTGTATTTGATATGAGCATTACTTTTGTTATTACAAGTCAACATGTACTTACAACCTTTGGCATTGATGGTTTGGCGAAAACGTCATTTTGTCAACTTTTGAATTCAATCTTAACAATTGATTAAATTTGCTCAAAACTTCGCTATTCCGTTTGAATTGTGTGTAGTAAAGATAAGAATAATCGGAAACACAAATACCTCTTAGAAGTTCCTGCTCAATGGTTCTTTGAATCGGTGCTGCACCGGACTGTCCTTCAGCGAAATGTTTCTTTGAGACAGGACACTACCTATTAGCTGTGCTATTAGCTACCACCTGTGTCTCAGTTGATCCAGCAAGTGCAGCGTAAACGTTTCCAGGACTTACAAATTGTTAAGGAAGTATCTGCTGTAGACAAAAAAAAATTTATGAATGTATCTGCTGGTATAAATTATCACATATCTCACTTACCCAGCAAAATTTTAAGCCACTCGTTCTTCTAAGCAACTCGTTCTTCTAAGCCAGCTCACACACTCTAACAACCGATTTTTATCTCATTTATTCGCATTTTTTCACAAAATTTCATGCACTTCCTTCGAAAATGCAAAAGGACCGAACAACCAATCAGCCGAACTGTTGTTTAGGTCCTTTTGCATGCACGGCAATTTAGCGCAACGCAAAAGGTCGTTAAAACCAAATTGCACTCAAAAATGAGAAAGTCATTATGCGTCTAAAATTCAAATAGTTTTGTTAAAGTTAATTAATGACTAAATGATTTCATGTTTTCAGTAAACATAGAATACACTTTTTACAGTCGTTTGCAGTCTAAAACTCAATTTTGTTTATAATGGTTCATACGACCTAATCAAAACAAACTCTAGATTTGATTTTGAAAGAAAACGTTGAAAAATACAATTGAGTCCAAACAAAAAATTACTGTTATCGATGTTTTGAGCCTTCTGAGCTTAATGGCATCAAAACAATAAATTTGAAGATGTTGAGATTTGTTTAAACCATAGTGATCAAAGTTACCCCTAAACTTGAAATCTGGTTTTGTAACAAACATTTAATTTTAACCACCAATGATGTTTCAATTAACTGCAATCAATTATCATGTATAATACTCCGACACCTCAGCAAGGGTTTTAAAGCTTTTAGGTTTTACGAAAAAGCAACCCCTTCCAAAATATTAAAAAATTAATGAAAAAAGTGATCAAAGTTCCCCCAGTTTACGGTACTCCGAATAAAATAATAAGCGCAAAACTTGAATGCAATGGAAAGCGGATCAGAACAAATGCTGATTTCAAGCAATCCGTTGCAGAAAAAGAAGGATCAAATCACGACACTTTCTAGTGTAAAGTTATAAAAATAAACTCGATCGCTGAACCAGCCCAGATCAATCAATTCTCCAAAGAGTAATCTCACTGGAGGCTCAGAAAATGTCAAGTTCGTCTCTTGAAAGTTTACCTCAAACCGTTTTTTCTCGCACTCTTCACCAGCCACCTCCACCAAAATTATCAACGCCACCACTCTCCACAACCGCTACATGCCGCTAACCACCGCCCAAAAACTGAAACTAAAATTACGAAAAGTGAAGAAAACAAATTTTGTTAAACTTTACTATTGTATGCAAACTAATTAAAAAAAAAACAAGAATGAAAAGTAAGGAAGTTTTATGCCTTTGGGAGAATGGTCTTGAAAGTTACCAACTCCCGGCTGCTTTTCCCTGCTTAATTAAAAAAAATCTGCCATGGGTGTACGGCAGGCCCGTGCGAAGGACTCGATCATGGGGAGGGTTTTCAAGATTCAAAATTCAAAATCAAGATTTTCAAGGTTTTTGAATCATTGCTCTTTCCGGCAAGTCATCAATAAATTATTTTAAATGATGTTCCCTATTTTGAGCTAGATATTTGTTTAAAAATAAATGTGAAGAAATCAAGTTTACAAATATAACATCAATATTTCAGAAAACACAGAATTTAAAAAGATTTAAAGAGAAACTAAATCAGAATTCTAAGATAAATTTCAAACCAGATAAAAGAATAATAATGTTTTGAAATTGTTCAGCAAATCGATAATAATTGTTGTTTATTAATCGTAGAAATTCACATTCCTTTTTTTGCATTTTCAATTGAAGACTTGATTGAAAAATTCCGCTGTAATATTTTAAATTTGAAGAAATATTTAATCACTATATTAACTGTGAAATCTTGATTCGGAACAAAATCCATTTTGAACTTGAGAAAAGTTATTCGAAACACATGCCTATTTGATGAATAAATTAATTTTGATAAGAAGAAGATTACCAAATAAACTTCAAGCAAGTGTACCAGTGATCAAATTTAGAGATAACATCATTTTTTGTTTCGTATACCTAGTTATCAACCTAAAAGACTGAAATAGTTCATTCCTGAAGTTCACAATTATTACTTCATATATTTATGAAACATCATGTCCAGCTTATCATTGAAAGCTTCTATTGCAACAGTATAGTTTAGGAAATGGGTGATTTCTTGAATGATCAATAAAAAACTTTTTAAAATAAAAACAAAAAAAAAATTGAAGTTTTGTCGTAAATATTGAAACTTTTACTTATTTAATAAATGTTGTGCATGCTTTCAAATTGATAATTCGAATAAATTCGATTCTTTTCATAAATTCAAAATTCATTAACGATTAAAAAAAGATTATTCAAAGTAATAAAAATAAGTAAAACCTTTATCAATTTCCAAGCGCAAGTTTTATAGTGTGAAATTGCAAGCTCTGAGTTTTTGTAGCCGTCAATTGAAATACTGAGTCCTAGAAAGGACAAAAGGTAGAAACTATGTTTTTTTTTTAACTAAGCTTTTTATTATTAAGCTTCTTTTGTTCTCAGAACACAAAAATTCTGTATTGAAAATCAATGAGAAATATAGTAAAACTATTTCAAAATAAACTAAAAATGTTTGACTATAAAAATCGGTAAATTCATGTAAAAATTTGAAATCATAAAAACTTTAAAATTCGGTTACTTTATTTGAATATCAAAACAAAATTAGACATTTTAAAAAATACGATTCTAGTGTTGATGATATGGAGTTAATAAGTTTAAAAATGAATCAGTTTTAAGTGAAATTATTGATAACTGATGCTCTAACAAATCTTCATGAAATTGATAAAAACGGATTCCTTATTATTTTATTATATCTACTTTAATTTATTTAGGAATAATAATAATGATGATGATGATGATGATGCATGATTTAAACAAGTTATACTCAACAGTTTTTATAAACTTGAAACAAATCATTACAAGGAAATCCGGCTCCAGTGAAGAAATTTAAAATAGAAAAGATGTTATTTAATTTTACCAATTTGTTGAAACCTGCATTTGTTTTCGCTTTAAAATATCTGAAATTAAATTTAATTTAATTGAAGTAAAGTTATCAAGTAGAAGACTGCTATAACTTTATTCGCCGAAACCAAAATTAGTTGCGATCTAGGGGAACGTGGAAAATTGATTTGAAGCCTTTTTTAATTTTTTTGTAATGTTTTTAAATTTTGTCAACAAAAATCAAGATAAAAATTGATTTTTACCTATTTTCAAAAGTGATTTAAAAATAAAGCTCTAAGACGAAAACCCAATATTTGGATTTAGGGCATCATAATTATTCAAAATCATCTCTTAAATTCTTTGCACCAGAGAAAAATGTGAAAATTGAGGCCTTGAGTTATTTGTTCAAATACTTTTTGGATATGGAGTTTAGGATTCAAATGAATTGGAAACACAAAAAACAATTGATGCTGAAATTGATTTCTTGAGAAATATTTCATATCAGCAAAAAATCTGGAATGACATTTACCCTTTTTTACAATCAAAATATTTAATTAGAAAGTCATCGATACTAAGATTTTGTATTTATTTAGCTAAATCTGTTGATTATCAACACCTTTCACATGGCTACCAACTTGTGATGTGTGAAATTGGTATTCTATGAATGAATTTTTAAGTGCAAATGGTTGGTTTCAAGTTTTGAACTTGTTTAATTACACTTCTTAGTAAAAATCTATTTTAAACACAATGTTGAGGGAGGATTGTGATACGTCTTTTGAGCGTCGAACACTGTCACTTCGTAGTGTATCTTTAGCTAAAAGCTATTAATATTTCGTTATTAATATAGAAATTCAGTAATTTTACCCGACTTACAAATTTCGTAACCTCAATCTTCCTAATTCTCCTTCCAACAACTATCCAACACACTCACTCGTGCTACAATCTGGTAAGTATAATTTAGGGAAATTTCATTGTTTTTAAATTTAATTTTACTTACAATAATATTATTTCTTTTCTATTTCAGATATTCCAATGAACTCAATCGCGTGGACAAATTAATGCTTCCTTACTTCCTGTTGACTTCGTGAATTCTACCCAACTCCTCTTTAGATTGTTTACATCATCATCTTTCGATCTCAATCATCATTATAAGACTAAACACTCTGAGAAAAGCTCCTATCAATATTATCCGAAAATTCTAACAATTATTGATCGGCTAACATTCCCCGACCCGTAACACTGGTTAGGGGTTCTACTAAACCAGTTTTACCTTCTACATCCAACCGTGCAAGTTTAGCTACAGCTCGCCGAATCAATCCTGAAGTAGTTTGAACTACTGCTCTTCTCTTCCTGCCATCTGCTGCCGTTGTTATGCTCACTACTTTTCCTCGGATCCACCCATTTCGTTCTGCCTCATTAACAACAATCACAAGATCTCCCGGTGCTATTTCCTTAGAATCCTGGAACCACTTCGTCCTTCTCGTAAGCGTTGGCAAATATTCCCGGATCCATCGTTTCCAAAACTGGTCCACGGCGTGGTTAAGAAGGTTCCAGTTATTACGATGCGAAGTTCTGTCGTCAATTAACCTTCTCGGGGTCTGAGTAACGCCATTTGAGCTTAACATCAAGAAGTGATTTGGCGTCAAAGCTTCATGGAGTTCGTGGTCTACCGGAATAAATGTAAGAGGACGTGAGTTCACTATTCCTTCGGCTTCTCTAACTATTGTCCGAAACGTTTCTTCGTCAGGATTCTTTGTCATCTGCATGGCGCTTAGTGCTGCTTTGACGGAGCGCACCATTCTCTCCCATACTCCGCCCATATGTGGCGCTAAGGGAGGGTTGAAGATCCATCTGGTGTCCGTGTTTGTG
The DNA here is from genome assembly GCF_029784155.1 of Uranotaenia lowii. NCBI lineage: Eukaryota > Metazoa > Arthropoda > Insecta > Diptera > Culicidae > Uranotaenia > Uranotaenia lowii. The sequence continues at coordinate 434,916,473 of NC_073692.1, forward strand.
AAACATTCGGCCAAGTTTCCTGCGTCTATTTCTCGGGACAGCTCGTTGCTAGCGCCCAAAAAATTTGTCCCATTATCGCTGTAAATTTCTTTTGGCGATCCTTTCTGCACTATAAACCGTCTTATTGCCATCTTGCATGATTCTGTATTGAGAGAATGGACGACTTCTAGGTGTACTGCCCGTATCGTCATACAGGTAAATAGTGCGATCCACCTCTTGACGAGAGCTCGTCCAATTTTAATATAAAACGGACCACAGTAATCTAGACCTGTAAAGGAGAAAGGTCTGGAATACGCTTGTAATCTCGCTTCGGGCAATGGTGCCATCCTCGGAATAGCCGGCCTCGCCTTTTTCACCCGACAGTGAGAACATGTTTTCGCCACCTTATTCACTACTGACCTCAGATTCGAAATATGAAATCTTTGTCTAATCTCGTTTACCACCGTTTCTGCGTTGCTGTGTAAAAACCGTCGGTGATACCAATCTACGAGAAGTCTTGTTCCAGCATGGTTGGACGGAAGTATTATGGGATACCTTACATCGAAAGACGCGTACGATGCAGCTACAATGCGACTTTCCAAACGAATTACTCCATGGGCATCCAGACACGGCGATAATCTGAACAATTGGCTACTAGTTGGCAGTTGAACCCTTCTAGTTTTCTTTAACTGCGCTGCCTCAAGCTCTTTAAGTTCCCTCGGATACGCTTCCTGCTGAATCCATCGAAATATAGTGGCTTCCGCTTTGATAAGCTCGTCTTGTGTTAGCGGTCCACTTGGTACCTCTCCAGTTCTCTTGACGCGTAGATGATTGTAGTAACGATAAACTTGTCCTATGGCACGCCAAAGCCGCATCCACTTAGAGAAACAATCCCATTCAACCATTCGCAATCCTTTTTCTTCAATGTGTACGAAACATTTCTGCAATTCTTCAGTAGTATCCACTTCCGATACGGCATCCGCCGGCCACGCATCTTCGTTTTCCAAGAGAAATTCCGGACCTCTGAACCATCGACTTTCTGGGGAGAAATTTGGATGTTTACCCCACTTCGTTGCGTCATCGGCTACATTCAGCTTGGACGGTATCCATCTCCAATCCTCTGCACGTGTCGTAGTAAGTATTTCGCCGACCCGGACACCTACAAATTTTGTGTACCTTCGCTGATCTGAGTTGAGCCATGCGAGCACCGTTTTTGAGTCACTCCAGAAAGTAGTTTTGCTGATGATTAAACGATGTGATTCTATAATCGAGTTTTGCATACGCGATCCAATAACGGCTGCTTGCAACTCTAAACGTGGGATGGATAAAACTTTCAAGGGAGCCACTTTGGCTTTACCTGCAACGAGTGAGCATCGAACTCTTCCTCCGATTTTGACGCGCATGTAGGCCACGCATGCGTAAGCGCTATCGCTAGCGTCGCAGAAAATATGCAGCTGTACTTCCTCCAGCTGATCTGTAGTGCAATTCGGAAAATAGCTCCTGTTAATGCGTACATCACCCAGTCTCGCAAAGTAGTTGGCCCACAACTGCCATTTTTCGTTGATTTCTTTCGGGATTTTCTCGTCCCAATCAGTTTTTGCCCGCCAAATATCTTGGATTATAATTTTTCCATGCACTACGAAGAATGACAACAATCCTAAAGGGTCAAATAAGGACATAACAGTTCGTAGCACTTCCCGTTTTGTTGGTCGTAATGGTTCTAATTGCATCGAGGTACGGTAAGTGAAGATATCCAGTTTAGGTTTCCAATACATCCCCAGGACACGTTCCATAGAGTTGCAGTCCAGACTCAGCATTTTTTCCTCCTTCCCGTCGGAAGCGCCGACCCGTTTGAGAAACTCCGTGGAATTTGACAACCAATTGTGTAGTTGAAACCCTCCTTTTGAGTGCACTAACTTTACCTCCAGCGCCAGCTTAACTGCCAGTTCCACCGTATCCGCGCTGTCTAACCAATCGTCCATATAGTGGCGCGTCCTGATCGCCTCCGCCGCATCGGGATATTCTCGTTCATGTTCAGTTGCGTTGAGGCTCATAACATATTGAGCCGAGCAGGGCGAGCACGTGGATCCAAATGTGGCAACATCCATTATATAAACTTTCGGCAGATCCCGCGCATTCTCCCGCCACAACAACCTCTGGCAGTCGCGATCCTCTCGTCGTATCCTCACTTGGTGGAACATCTCCTTGATGTCGGCACATATGGCTACCGCTCGTTCGCGAAATCCAAAGAGAATTCGAGGCAAGGAGCTCAGAAGGTCAGGCCCTTTCATCAACACCGAGTTCAATGAAATACCGTCCACCTTAGCAGCGGCATCGCAAAATATACGGATTTTGGACGGCTTCTTTGGGTTGATTACTATACCTAAGGGTAAATACCACGTTTTCCTAGGGTCTGCTCTTTGTAACTCTTCGTTCGACGCTTCGTGTATGTAGTTCTTGTCAACGTATTCTTTTATTTGTCGCCGAACACTCTCAGCAACAACTGGATCGCTGACCATTCGTCTTTCTAGACACTGCAGCCTGCGTTCGGCCATCACCCTGCTGTCCGGAAATTCAAAATGGTCGTATTTGAAAATCAATCCTGTTTCAAACCTATCGGCAATTCTTCTCGTCGTTTGTTGCATGATCTGGTTCGCTCGTTGATTTTCTCGTGATTCCAGATGTTCTGTTGCGGTTATTCCCAGGGAATCAATCCTAAGGTATTGTTCGACCAACTCGTGTAAGGATTTACTCTGTTCACATTCGCACATATGAAAAAATCCAGCTTCGGACGATCCAAATTCCGATGCTCCATAAACCGTCCATCCCAGGCGACATTTTGCTGCTATCGGATCTCCTATTGCTCCTTCTCGAATTTTTTGCGTTGCCGCTACGTACAGATTATCATTACCGATCAGAATCTTCGGTATGGCGTTCTTGTAACTCTGAATCGGTAATCCTTGAAGATGTGGGTACTTTTGAATCAACTCCTGTCCCGGATGGTCTGCTTGGGCAGGTTTAAACACTTCACCGTCCTAACCTA
>NC_073692.1:434919994-434962150 GCF_029784155.1 Uranotaenia lowii
TCAACGATTTCTTCTGATTCTGAATCGGATTCCACCTCAGCATGCGCACCGAAGAAATTCTGCTCCCTCATTTTATCCTTTCGTCCGGTTCTCTGAATAGGTTTGGAGCTCATATTGTCACGATTTACCGACACATTGGAAATACCTTTTACGATGTCGCCCAAATATGTGCAGAAAGTCGGTAAGTCGGCTGTCCCTACTTTTTCAATATACATGCCCCATTCCATTTGAAAATTTGGTGGCAGCTTCTCAACCAATTCAAACAGTAACGTTGGGTTGTTCAGATGTTGATCCGCTAGTGCCAGGTGACAGCATAGATTTTGAACAGCTAACCCGAAGTTGACTAATGTTTCCAGTTTATCGGCTCTTGGGGCAGGCACTTGCTTAGCTTTCTGTAGCAACCTATAGATCAAAATCTCTGGTTTACCATAAAGAGTCTCTAGCGTACTGATGATCGAGGGTACTGCGTCTGGCATCATGAGTCGACTGCATACTGCTTCATAGGCGGAACCTTTTAGACATCGTTGTAGTCTCATAAGATTTTCTGTGTCGTCGAATCCACAGGCTTCTGAAGTCATACGGAAAGTACGAATGAAGAGCGGCCAATCTTCGGGATTCCCGCTAAAAATCGGCAAATCTTTCGTCAATATTTGTCGAGATAATAACTGCTTCTTCGTAGGGCACACTTCAAAACTTATCGGTCCATTCGCACCATTAACACTTCCACCTTCGTCAACACGGGTAGCAGGTGCACCACCAATTGATCCATATTGCGGGTTGCCGTCATACACAGCCGCTGAAGTGCTGGCATTAGCCCATGCCACTTTTGACAAACCGGAAAAGCTTTCCGCGCGATTGGGAGATAACTCCGATGGATAGTTGAAACCTCGCCCATTTGGCGGAACAAAGGAAATATTTTTAAATTGCTCTACAATTTGACTTTCGTCTTTGTTCAATTCTGAGGGACCTATCTTTCGACCTGATCTGTTTATTTCCATTTGATTGGACCAGCTATTGGCGTGTACAGGAACTTTACTTTGGAAAAACTTTGACAATTCAGAAACCCTATTGTTTGCTGTGTTTGCTAATCTACCTCTCGGTTCAGCTTTATTAGCTAGCTCCTGACTTCTTGGCTCTCGCAAAGTGGATTGGAAACCCAACGGAGGTAGTCCCTTGCGCCACTCTTCTACCTTATTTATCCCACTTTGAGCGGATTTCCTACTCCTGGTTTCACTTACGGCGTCTTCCTCGTCCTCCAGTGCCTGTAGCTTCTTTTGCATAAATTCTTCCTCCAGTTGAAGTTGTCGTCGTTCGAATTGAGCCTCTTTTTCCAGACGTTCCTGCTCGCGTCGCCTTGCATCATCTCGACGTTCGAAATCGAGCTGCTTTTCACGCAGCGTTTTTTCCGCCTCGAGTCGTTGAAGGGTTAACCGAGCTCTGGTTTTAGATGACGTTATCGAATTGTGGGTCAAAGCTCTTGTTGGTACGATCGTCTCTCCCCTAGGAGTAGCAGGCTCGGGTCTCGAATCCATAACCGTAGCCTTTTGGCACGCCGGGCACGTGAAACTACGTTCACTGATGCTTTCTCCAACGCCTACGCACGCATAGTGCCACCAAGTGTCACAGTGATCACATTGGACCATTTCATCGTTGTCCGGTGCAGTACAAGCCGAGCAACTTCCGACCTTACCGTCCGGGAGCACGTTGTCCATTGGTTTTCCTTCCATTTTCAAGAAATTTCTTTTAGTTTGTTGAGGGAGAATTGTGATACGTCTTTTGAGCGTCGAACACTGTCACTTCGTAGTGTATCTTTAGCTAAAAGCTATTAATATTTCGTTATTAATATAGAAATTCAGTAATTTTACCCGACTTACAAATTTCGTAACCTCAATCTTCCTAATTCTCCTTCCAACAACTATCCAACACACTCACTCGTGCTACAATCTGGTAAGTATAATTTAGGGAAATTTCATTGTTTTTAAATTTAATTTTACTTACAATAATATTATTTCTTTTCTATTTCAGATATTCCAATGAACTCAATCGCGTGGACAAATTAATGCTTCCTTACTTCCTGTTGACTTCGTGAATTCTACCCAACTCCTCTTTAGATTGTTTACATCATCATCTTTCGATCTCAATCATCATTATAAGACTAAACACTCTGAGAAAAGCTCCTATCAATATTATCCGAAAATTCTAACAATTATTGATCGGCTAACACACAAGTTAGGGGTTTTACGTGTCAAGAGTTGAGTTTCAATACAAAATGTATCAACTGAATTACAAATCGATATCTATAACTGATTGGTTTCAATTCGTGAACGCCATAAAGAGCCGTAAAATGAAATGTCTTAGGCCTAGAGAGTGACTTAAGACGAAATTCCGCCGGAGGCGAGCCGAATTTCTGACATGTTTGTCAACACCTGTTTTTAAACACCTTTTAAGATCAAGTGATTTCCCGGTAAATTAATTTCTTGTCCTGAAAATTGTACTCGGAAAAAATCTCCATGGGGGGGGTTAAACCCCTAAAACCCCCCCCGTTCGCACGGCCTTGGTGTACGGACTCACCGCAGTGCCTAAGTCAAATTGCTTCAAATATTTAAAAATAAATTAAGTCAAAAGATACCGCAACAAGAGAAGGAATAATGTGTGGAGTTTCCTGCAAAACGTTTCATATAGGTTTTTGTAAAAATAATGCAATGTCAAATAAAAACCTATAAAAAATTTATATTTCAACAAAAAAATTTACATCGAGGGGATACATTTTTGTTAACTATTTCGGATCCATTAGTCTTTACTTCTCAGGAGCAGGGCGACGATGTTTTGTTTTTTCGCTTCTGGTGTCTTTCCGCTGTTTGAAATATCCACGGGAATTACCCATTTGCTTCAGCGCACTTCACAATTAGTTCACAATATTCACATTCGCAGTTATAATCAGATGGAATCTATGTTCGATACAGTAGGGTCAAGTGGGGTAATTATGAACACGGGGTAATTCCGAACAAGTGCCTTACGCGCAGGTGTGGGGGATGAGTGAACACAAAAAGTTCCAAAAGTGGTAGTTTAACATCCGATTGATAGCTTTAAGCTGTTTCCGATCTGTTTTCAAATCCTAATGATATCATTTCAAATGTTTTGAAAAACCATTACCTTGTGGAACGGAAATCGTTTTGGACAGTGTCCAATGTTTTGAATATCTGATCACAGGAAATCCAGCTAGAATGTTGTTTTCAACTGTTTTACATCCGGTTAATGATGCTTTGTCTGGATTTTGAAGGATTTTTGAAATTTTTTTTTCGCACAGATCTACAGATGAGTGTTCATATTTACCCCATAGTTTTCGTCCTATGGGGTAATTATGAACACACATTTCCTGACATTTCTTTGGCTTTTTGATGGTCAAAGGTTTTATTCATCAACTTAGGGGGCCATCGATTTGTTACCCAAGCATTTCCAGACCCCCTTCCCCCTCCTCTCCTTGTAAAAAAATTTTCACAAAAATACCCCCCCCCCTCTCCTTCTGTATGATTAACACAGGACCGCGAAGAAATCTTAGCCAGGAATCATCAACACTCGGCATTCTATATCCCAGGAACTTACTGAACTAAATTTTATAAATTTCATAATTAAATTGAGTCCGCAATGTGTGAAGTTTTGAATTTTTGAGAAATTGATTTTTTTTCTTCCAAAAATAAGATTTGGATTTAGAAAAAAAAACTATGCCAGTTCTTTTCAGTCTTTGAAAAAAAGTTTTGAACACAATTTTATCAGAACTAAATAAAACTTCAAGAGTAAAAAAAGTTTTATAACAACAACAGAAAGTTGAAAAAAGCTTAATCAAGATTTAAACGAGTCTTAGTTTTGTTTCAAAAAATAGTAATAAGAACATGCTTTTTGTTGATAGAAAAAAATGCAGTCAAATGTTTTCTCAGGTTTAGTGAGTGGTGCGTGCGGATAGTTTTACCGATAATACCGAAACCGAAAACCTGTATCCCAGGAATAGTTTTCTAACACCGAATAAAGGTTTTACGTCTTTCCAAAACCAGTTTTTTTGTATTGATAAATAACAAGGTTATACACTAGACTTGAAGAAATTTTTAATTTTACTAGAAACAAAATTCGCCATTTTTAACAAAAGGTTTGCTGCTCGAGTTTTTGTTCATTACCGCGTGAAATTTAACATTATTATAAACCTTAAATTTCTATGGTCAACAGTAAAATATATGAAAAACCATGATAAATTTAATAGATGAATAAGTTCACAAAACAAAGATCAAAAAGTTAAATTTTCTTGTATGTTTGGACAACGTGCTGCTATTGAGAGCATTAGAATTACAGCAAAGAATAATTGTTTATGAGTTACATTCGGATAACAAAGATCCAAAATCTATTTTCTTGCAGTCTTATTTTTATACTTAGTTTTTCAATCTTTATTTGTTCAAATACATTTTTTTAAATTAAGTACAAAATGAAAATCTTTTGGGTAAAGATTTTCTCTTTCAGTTTAGTGATGAAAACTTCTGCAGTAATAATTTTGTTAAAAAAAATAGAGCTAGTAATGTGAAATTTTGTACAGGTGATAAAAAATTAATTAGTGTAAATATTTTTCTAAGCATACAGAATTGACAAGCCTTGCAAAATATGACTGTTCACTGATCCAAGAAGATTTTAATGTGTGTTTTTATGAAATAACCATCTTTCAAAAAAATTAAGAATTTTCTGTATATGTATAGGCTTCAATTTCATGATATCTCGCACGTACGTAAAAAGCCTAACCTACGACATTTAGGTGAAAACTTGATGTTTGCTGCGCAGGACATTTAAAACGGATCTTAAAACTATCGAGTAGCCTAACTCGCCTAAAATTTCACACGTATGGAGAGGTCCTATCAAATAAAAATTATCTGCAACGACATAAAGATACGAAAGAAAAATAAACCAACCAAAACGTAAAAGATGCAACAAAAAGTTTAACTACCAAAATAAAATATAGAAAAAATCAATAAAAAAGAACACTAAATTGCTATTTTATAAGTTTTATACATGAATTGAAATTAGTTTTTATAAAACAACCCATTTTCTTATTACTGCTAATTATTTTCATTATTTGGTGTTGAATTGAGATTTTCTGACCCCATATAAATCATATTGGCCAAGTCTCGGGGTAAATATGAACAGCGATCGGGGTAATTATGAACAGGTTTTGGGGTAATTATGAACATAATTTTTTAAGTAAAAAATCACCATACACTGCTTAAAGCTTAGTTCTTTTAGAAATGGGACATTTACGAATGCCTGTATCTAAAAAACCATTCGTTTGAACGAAATACTTTCTATGAAGAAAAAGAAGGTAATGTTATGAACTTTTATGAAAAAATTTGAAAAAAAATATTTACCGTTTTTTGTTAAAGAAATTTCTACTTTATTCGTGGTATCTCCCATTGGCCGGCGCACACTTTTTTCAGTCATGGTATTGATCAGTTTCTCCAACTTATACTTCGTAAAATTTATATTTTAGGTAGCTTCACCCTCCTTCTTCAATTTCTGATACTTTTTGGTCCAATTCTTCTCTGGACACTGGAAACTGGAAGCATTTTAGTGGATACAGTTGTTTCGAAATGAACAAATTTGAATATTTTTGACCACATTTTTGAACGTTTTTTTTCGGTACCGGTTTTTCAGCTTAAGAGCTTTGGAACTATCAAAAAATGGTTGTTTGAGGTTGGATTTCAATGAGTCATCACTAGGCAACACTTTCAGCTTATCGGAGAAAATTGTTTTGGACGTTTCAGCGATCTACCCTTAGTTTTTCGTTTATTGAAAATTAAAAATGCTGGTATGAGACTCGACTTCCTTGATGAGCCTGAACCGTTGTTGCCGATCATGTGCTTCTCTCCAATGCTTGATTTGAACTTTGTGGACATTATTGACAGTGTTTGCATACTTATCCACCACAGAAACTCAGTAATTCTTTGAATAATCAACGGTTTTGTCAGCTATCAATTTGCTAATGACGTATTTTCAAGGAAACTGTGCAAAATTATTTTTTTCTTTTTCTCTTGCATCGTACATATCTCAAAAACGCGTAAATATTAAATTTTGAAAAAAATAGGTCGAATAGTACTTTTTACAGGCAACAAAATGCTGTCAAAATTTTCAATATCCAATAACTAGTTAACGAGCTATTGGCAAATGAAAGTGTCCCATTTCTAAAAGAACTAAGCTTTACTATGGGTAAATGTAACGTGTTCATAATTACCCCCTAGACAGGGGGGTAAATATGAACAGACGGGGTAGTTATGAACAGACGTCTCAAGGACGTGGGTTGTGACCAAAAAAAAGTTTCTCTACAGAATGATGAAAAGCACGGAAACATTCAATATAGACAGGTTTTCAGAATTTATGATAAGAAATAAACATATGGTGGCTGTGAGTGTGCCAAATGAAGAAATTTTGTTCATAATTACCCCACCTAGCCCTATATTTTTTCTATTTTTTTCTTCTGGAAAAAACTAATTATACAGATCGAAAACTATGACGTCCTTGCAAGGCAACGCCTACTTGAACTCTGATAAATGGTGCATTCTGCAGCTTTTTTTTCTGGGGATTGAATTATTAAGGGAATTCTGAGTATTTATCAATCAAGGGAAAAATGATTCTGTGCAAATGGATAAATGCGATGCAATCGTATCAAACTGAATTAATGACAAAATGATTTTTGTTTTGTCGATTACCGAGGATGTTTTGGCAGTAATATCATGTATTGTTTCAAAGAACTATTTTTCATCATAAAAATTGATAAGTTATTGAAGGTTGAGCAATAAAAAGTGAAAAAAAAAACTGAATCCAATGAGTTTTAGGAGCTACAATCATTTGAATACAAATATATGAAAACAAAAATATTGTCAGATAGCATTGCCGAGCATATAATTTTTAGGACAGGATAGCCTCCAATTAGTGAAATCTTAGAAAAAACTTGTATTTCTCAAATTATTCCAACAAAAAGTCCCATGAGGGTTTCAAAAAGTAAACGAGGTATTCTTCTCTATTTAGACTCAAAATTATAAATTCGTAATCAAATTTCGATGATCGTCGACGGTTATTCAAGAGCAACAATCTGAATTCAAAACATATGTCAAAACCTCAAAATCCATCCCAAGTTTAGAATTCTGTACAGTTTTTTCAAAATTTTCTTACTTGTTCATAGGAATTCAGTTCTGTATATTGAATTTCGATGGTTCCATATTTCCATACCCAAAATTTTGTTTTATTCATTTTTCTGATTCTGTATCCAGTTCAGAATTCTTCATTCCGAAAAGCTGTTTTGAAATCCAGGTTAAAATTGGTTTTTATAGTTTGATTCATGATAACCGAGAATTATATGCATTTTCCTTATTTTGATAATAATCTTCAGTGATTTTCGGCTTTCAGTCTCAACTTGAGACTTTAAATTTTTTAGACTTAATTCAAATGAAAAATTCTTGTTTAACAAAGCTTCAAAACGGCGATGCATCATTGAGAACTCTGCATTAGATTGATCATTCAAAATTCAATTTTAAATCCGATTCAGAATGCAGATTATAAATAAATACATTATTTAAAAATTGAATTCAGATTAAACCCAAAACTACAGAATTTAAATTTAAGATTCATGAATGAGGGCCCTTAAATATGGCTCAAGATTAGGAATTTTTTGTTCATTTCAGTATTCGTATGGAAATTTGGGAATATTCATGAATTGAATTCAGGTGCAGGATTCAGATCCAGAATGCAGGTTCAAAATTCAGAATATGAATTAGTTTAACAATCAAGATAAAAAATATCAAATTGACTATTTCGTTGAGTAATTCAAGAGATGACATACTTTTGTAATTCTTTGTTGATTGAATATCAAAATTTCAAGTTAAATCAAAATTATTTTGTACACACAATTCGGCTGAAAATTACAAAAATAAAAAAGAATTTGAGTTTATTTTTCAGTTTAAAAGACTTGTTTCATGGAAAAAAAATCTAACTTTTATTTTATTTGTGTTGCGCGTGGTGCTTAATTTGCACTCAATAATATCGCGTTTGGCGAGAGTGAGTGGATACCTGTTTGAACCTTTGCCGTACCCTAAGTATCAACGGACGAATCCAGAGTTTGAACGTGTGCCGCAGAAGAAATGCGCATTGGCGTCATGGCTTACAATGAACTTATACGAAAAACGTAGGAATGAATGTCTGCTATTAGGTGAGATTGTTCCTTTTTGTTTTCATGACATGAAATTTTGAGCAGGTATATACACGGATGCCGAAATACCAGAGCATGTTATATATTCTGAACTGGGTGTGCATCTGATTGAATTGTTCATCCAAATATATACTTGCATTTACACATAAAACATACACTTCATAACAGTTCACACGAAGCCATGGTGCCGGGTATGGAATTTGGGAGTCATCTAAATAATTAAATTCAATTCATAGTTTGGTCAAACTGCGGTGAATCCATGCACCCATGGTCGATTATCAACGTACATAGTACATATAGTTTCTAAAATAATTTTTTTTAAGTTTTTTTTATTGACGCATTGTATGAGCAAACCAAGTCATAGAAAAAGCCTATCACTAAAACTTCATCAAATCATAGAAAATAATAAATAAATAATCACTTGAACCCTCCCCATGAATCGTTTCCAACGTTTTCGCACACTGAAGAAATAGTATGTAGCTGTCGAAAAAACGGGTATTCGTATTTTTCTTCTACCGTGGATGAATCAAAGGGAATTTTTACAAATACTTTGATATATTATAACCATGTTATAAAACATGTGATGGCTCAATTATGATATTCCGTGTAATAATTGCTCCATTTCTGACAATCTTTTCTTTATGGTGCGTTCTGTCCACTAGTCTTGGCGTCCTTCCTTAAGTGTGTTATCTGGCTGATTTTTTTTTACAAAATACCTTCAAATCAAATTTTGAACATTTTTTTATTTTTAATTAGACGTATAACAGATCCCGCAATCGCAATTTCAAATCGGACCTTGAAAGATTGGTAGCACTGTAAATACGGTTTATGCTTAATTTTTCACCTAGAATCAATGGACAACATCAGCATTTTATGAACTTAAGGGCTTACAACTCTTCAATGATTAAATTTTCAAAGCTGATGGAAAATTGTAGAGAAACATGAGAATCAATTAAAGTAAGAACATAGGCCGTAAATAATTTTTTTTTCAATAAAGATACAACGGCTCAACTGCTGGCAAGTAAAATTAGTGAATGTTTCGGCTCAGTTTCTTCCTTCTGCTGAATATCGTATAATAATTTTCTACCATCTTTGAAAATTTAATAGTATTCACGTAGGAAACATACCAAGACAGATTTAATTTCTTATTTGGTATTTAATGGAATGGTATTTAATATCATTAAGAGTGATTCAATGAACTTCAACATTTTCAATTTTTAAGCAATAACGTTCAAGGATTTATTCATCAGTGCTCGATTTATCAACCGCCACGCGGTGCATACGCTTGAATTCACGCCACCCAGCCAAACGATCGATGTGGGAGTTTTCAGACCCCATTCAGAAAAGTTACATCGGGTGAACTAAATATCGATTAAATATCCATCGATCACAAACACCATCGATGTCGCCAATAATTCAACCGCAATGTACATCTGGCTTGCATTCGAAGGAGGTGGAGGAAAAACTACCAGAAAAAAAACTAGCACTCATTCACAAATAGTGATGAGCAATCATAATCATCACTCATCGACTGTCATTGGCGAATGGTGGTAGGTTATCGGAAGTAGAAAAAAAATCATCCCGAAACGAGTGATTTCCAACCATTGCGGGGTGGAAAAGTCATAAAAAAAACATTTTTCATTGGACACTTGCTGCAACCGAGCTGCATCATCGGGGCACCACTAGATTTGACGGAAAGTGTACGTGATTGTGCTATTTTTTTCGAGTTTTTTTATTGCTTGTGCCCTACGAGGATTCTATCGCTCTGTTGCTGATGATGGTAATGATGATTTGTGACTGTTTCCTATTTTTTAAGTGATCCATTGAACTTACGCTTAATGGAGTTTCGTTCGGATAATAGTCTGTATACTATTGATTTAGTATGACCACGTGGTTTTCCTCTTCATTATGGTTCAGTCATGATGCACACGTAATAATGATGAAAAATAAATCAACTGGTTTGACTCACTGTTGTAGAGTTGACGAGAATCCATACCTGTAAAAAATTGAGAGAAAAAATTTCATGAGTTTTAAGCTGTTACTCAAACATTGAATAAAATTTAAGAGAAAAATGTAATTCAAACACCACCCCAGATTGTATTGACATTTCTTGCTGCAACCCCAACCCTGCTTAAAGGAATCAGATACCATATTTCCAAAGTTAATGCACCGTGAACGGCTAATGACTTCTCGGAATAAAATATCACTTTCAATGATTCGTTACCCGTCGAAGGTTTGACCGTACAATCCGGGAACAGTTCTAGAGGGGGTGAGAGGGCGAGAAAAGAAATTACAACGAACACCCATCAGCTCCACAACCCTATGTGTATGGTGGTACCAAAGTATGAATGAGCCACCAGAAAAGCCAGCAGAAACAGCAAAGTGCAACTTTTCGATGCACTTCTGCTGCACGCCGGAAATGTACCACAAAAATAGGGAGCAAGTCAAAACCGACTCACTTTTGTACTGCACTGCTTCACCCTTACAGAATGTATGTTAGTAAGCTTCCTACATAGATGGCGCAAAACAGACAGAGGGGGAGATGTGGAGGTTCCGAGAGTGTAGGAGACAAAATGAACCTTTTTCTCGCGAGGCGAGTCGCGTATATGCAAATGTGATTATCGTGATTTATGTGCATGACATGTTAAATATGTACTTTATCGCAAATTTGTGCTCCCACACCCGGTTTGGCTTGTATGTGTGTTATGTTATGTTATGTTGGTCCTGTTGAGCAAGAGGAGGTTTTACTTTCTTTAGGACGACGTATAGAGTTGTCCTCGATTGGAGCGATAACGACAGGAAATAATTTTTTAACCAAATTTTTCCTGCAGGTAAGAAAAACGCCACTCGATAGGTTTACTTTATGTTTCACCCGGCGATTAACACTCAATAACAAAAAACGAAAAGAGAACGGAAAATATTGCCCAACCCTATCGCGCGCCATTACATTCGCTGCATTTCAAGTTCCCGGTTGCACTTTTTCAGGCTTGCTTTGATGGTTGTCGTTTTTTGTGGCATTATCCCCTATATATTGCAATTTGTGCATCATAGCGAACCGGGAATGTTGCACATTTGAACCCGCTTACATCGGCCAAACGAAGCTCTCTGCAGCAAAAACTAGGCGGATGATAGGATGTGCGGAAAAACCTCCCGGATGGATTCCTGGTGGACACTTTTAATGCAATTTTATTACAGTCACTCGTGTTCCTCATTCCATCCGGTGACATTAAAAAAAGAGTGCATCTCGCGAATATAGTGCTGCTGCAGGCTGATTGTTTCACCCTACTGAATTTAGACGGAAATGTCTAGCTCCCGAAATCAGCCGGAATCGCATCAGGCAGCAGCACACATTAGAGACCACCATGCCATGGGTTGGTGAGGCGTAAAATTGGATAGATTTTAGTCAAAATGTCATTATCGTTTGCCAAATGTTTTCATTCCGGTTTTGCTGATTTTGGGCATCCGATGACGTTTGATTTGGGGGTTGATTCTCTGCCAACCTAAGTACATCGTTAAGGATTTAAACGGCTTATTAAAATCTAGCTTTGACAACCGTTGCAATAACTCCGTGAAAATTCTGACAAATTCAAATTAAAAACTAAGTATACATCCACTTTAATGATAAATAACGTGATTGAAGTTTCAACAAAACAAAAACCTACAAGGTTTCAGGCGAGAACACTGTAATGTACTGTTATATCTTTGACGGTAAGTCAATATCAAACCAAAATATTTCAGTAACAACTAAGCTTAACTAAGTTTAATTTGTCAAACAAAGTAGAAAAGCGTTGAGCATTAATCAAAACGTAAAATAACTCTTATCCTGTCAACATTGTCAAAATTGTCAAAATTGTCAAAATTGTCAAAATTGTCAAAATTGTCAAAATTGTCAAAATTGTCAAAATTGTCAAAATTGTCAAAATTGTCAAAATTGTCAAAATTGTCAAAATTGTCAAAATTGTCAAAATTGTCAAAATTGTCAAAATTGTCAAAATTGTCAAAATTGTCAAAATTGTCAAAATTGTCAAAATTGTCAAAATTGTCAAAATTGTCAAAATTGTCAAAATTGTCAAAATTGTCAAAATTGTCAAAATTGTCAAAATTGTCAAAATTGTCAAAATTGTCAAAATTGTCAAAATTGTCAAAATTGTCAAAATTGTCAAAATTGTCAAAATTGTCAAAATTGTCAAAATTGTCAAAATTGTCAAAATTGTCAAAATTGTCAAAATTGTCAAAATTGTCAAAATTGTCAAAATTGTCAAAATTGTCAAAATTGTCAAAATTGTCAAAATTGTCAAAATTGTCAAAATTGTCAAAATTGTCAAAATTGTCAAAATTGTCAAAATTGTCAAAATTGTCAAAATTGTCAAAATTGTCAAAATTGTCAAAATTTTCAAAATTTTCAAAATTTTCAAAATTTTCAAAATTTTCAAAATTGTCAAAATTGTCAAAATTGTCAAAATTGAAAAAAATTGTCAAAATTGTCAAAATTGTCAAAATTGTCAAAATTGTCAAAATTGTCAAAATTGTAAAAATTGTCAAAATTGTCAAAATTGTCAAAATTGTCAAAATTGTCAAAATTGTCAAAATTGTCAAAATTGTCAAAATTGTCAAAATTGTCAAAATTGTCAAAATTGTCAAAATTGTCAAAATTGTCAAAATTGTCAAAATTGTAAAAATGTCAAAAATGTCAAAAATGTCAAAAATGTCAAGAATGTCAAAATTATCAAAATTGTAAAAATTGTCGATATCGTCGAAATTGACAAAATTGTGAAAATTGTCAAAATTTCCAAAATTGTCAAAATTGTCAAAATTGTCAAAATTGTCAAAATTGTCAAAATTGTCAAAATTGTCAAAATTGTCAAAATTGTCAAAATTGTCAAAATTGTCAAAATTGTCAAAATTGTCAAAATTGTCAAAATTGTCAAAATTGTCAAAATTGTCAAACTTGTCAAAATTGTCAAAATTGTCAAACTTGTCAAAATTGACAAAATTGTCAAAACTGTCGAAATTGTTAAAATTGTCAAAATTGTCAAAATTGTCAAAATTGTCAAAATTGTCAAAATTGTCAAAATTGTCAAAACTGTCAAAATTGTCAAAATTGTAAAAATTGTCAAAATTGTTAAAGTTGTCAAAGTTGTCAAAATTGTCAAAATTGTCAAATTTGTCAAAATTGTCAAAATTGTCAAAATTGTCAAAATTGTCAAAATTTTGACAATTTTGACAAATTTGACAATTTTGACAATTTTGACAATTTTGACAATTTTGACAATTTTGACAATTTTGACAATTTTGACAATTTTGACAATTTTGACAATTTTGACAATATCGATAAATTTGACAATTTTGACAATTTTGACAATTTTGACAATTTTGACAATTTTGACAATTTTGACAATTTTGACAATTTTGACAATTTTGACAATTTTGACAATTTTGACAATTTTGACAATTATGACAATTTTGACAATTTTGACAATTTTGACAATTTTGACAATTTTGACAATTTTGACAATTTTGACAATTTTGACAATTTTGACAATTTTGACAATTTTGACAATTTTGACAATTTTGACAATTTTGACAATTTTGACAATTTTGACAATTTTGACAATTTTGACAATTTTGACAATTTTGACAATTTTGACAATTTTGACAATTTTGACAATTTTGACAATTTTGACAATTTTGACAATTTTGACAATTTTGACAATTTTGACAATTTTGACAATTTTGACAATTTTGACAATTTTGACAATTTTGACAATTTTGACAATTTTGACAATTTTGACAATTTTGACAATTTTGACAATTTTGACAATTTTGACAATTTTGACAATTTTGACAATTTTGACAATTTTGACAATTTTGACAATTTTGACAATTTTGACAATTTTGACAATTTTGACAATTTTGACAATTTTTACAATTTTGACAATTTTGAAAATTTTGACAATTTTGACAATTTTGACAATTTTGACAATTTTGACAATTTTGACAATTTTGACAATTTTGACAATTTTGACAATTTTGACAATTTTGACAATTTTGACAATTTCGACAATTTTGACAATTTTGACAATTTTGACAATTTTGACAATTTTGACAATTTTGACAATTTTGACAATTTTGACAATTTTGACAATTTTGACAATTTTGACAATTTTGACAATTTTGACAATTTTGACAATTTTGACAATTTTGACAATTTTGACAATTTTGACAATTTTGACAATTTTGACAATTTTGACAATTTTGACAATTTTGACAATTTTGACAATTTTGACAATTTTGACAATTTTGACAATTTTGACAATTTTGACAATTTTGACAATTTTGACAATTTTGACAATTTTGACAATTTTGACAATTTTGACAATTTTGACAATTTTGACAATTTTGACAATTTTGACAATTTTGACAATTTTGACCATTTTGACAATTTTGACAATTTTGACCATTTTGACAGTTTCATTTAAATAATCTTACGGTGTTAACTTTTCTTTCAAAAATTATAAATAATTATAAATTTTAACATTGAATAAGTCATAGTCAAAATTTTAAAATTGTCTAAATTGTCAAAATTGTTAAAATTTTAGAAATTGTCAAATTTGTGAAAATTGTCAAAATTGCCAAAATTGTAAAATTGGTCAAAATTGTCAAATTTGTCAAAATTATTAAAATTGTTTAACTTAATGGTAAGATGTGTAATTCAGCTTAAAATGCATTTTAAAAAAAAACTTTTCCGGGCTTAGGGTATTTTGTAAACCAGTTTTCCTATCCTTTGAACGCAATCAGCTTAGGACAACATCAGCCAATCCGTACACTAATTTATTCATCGAAAACTGATTGATTGAATACGACAAGGCAGCGGGCATAAATAAGTTCTATAAACAAAGCCGGGAACACAAATTCAACCGAAAATAAAGACATCGCCACATCGGCCATTCCATTCCATTCAATCGCATTGCTTACGACCACGAATTCATTCAGCCAGAAGTGCAAATCTACTCAGCTCACTGCACTATTGGGGAGGCACGGACGGCATTTCTGCAATCGCCAACAAGGCAGCAGGCCGTGGAGTGCATTCGAAATATGTAGGAATATCCCAGGCCAGGCCAGGACTCTGGGTCGAAAACGAGCTCAGACAGCAGACCACAGAGTAGGTAGTAGGCCATGCCAGAATCTGTAATCAATCGGTTTCGCTCGTTCTCGTCTAGCAGCAGGCATTACGGACGGTTTCCGATCGCGCAGTTTGTACTCTTTCGGAATTCGTAATGTATGCCGCACATACGAACAAACACAGATACACACAGACACCTACATACATACACATGATGGCCTACTACGATGGCTGCTATGATGATGATGATTCAATCGCCGTCTCAATCGAGAACAAAAAGAAGAGAAAACGTAATGCAATATAAAATTTTTCAAAAAATATTCACTTGCATCGTTTCCGAGCGAGAGTTGCATTTCAAATTGGATATCCACACGCGTTTTTGTGTGTCTGTGTGCACTTTTATTGATTAACATAAATTGGATAAATATTTGATGAGAATAATCCAATTGAGAATATTTTATTGGTGGCTACTTTAACTGGAGGCTTTTGGGGTCTGCGCTTCACATGGTGCGAAGTTTTCATCAACGTTAACAGAATTCAACCTATCTTTTGAAGGTAATTGGTGTGACTTTTCTGGTTGCTCATTTTTGGGGTTTGAATTAGTTATCCTCATCGTATATTCTAAAGAGCACGAGATGGATAAACTATTAATATTTGATAAAGGTTAAATTGAAAAGGAAATAAAACAAAATCAATTTTATTTTTCTTTATTTTAAGATTTTTAATTTATTAAATTTTCACCAAGGTACATGTGAACCGTTGTACAATTTTCGGCCAGTGGCATTGTTCCATAGCTTTTTAAATTTTCCCCAAAAGCTGTTCCACATCAAAAAGTTACTCTTCATTTGCCATTCTCCATGCCGTTGTTGTTGGTTGTAAAGAATCTCGGCACAAATCCCATCGGGATCATCAAGTTGAAGTTTTTTTCTTCATCAGGCTCTCCTAGACTCTTTCATTTTTTTATCGCAATTTCAGGGGACTATTTTTGAAACCCGCCGCCTAACCCTTAACCCCAACAAATGTTTGACACATTCACAACATACAACAAACACACATACACGGGGAGCCATTCGAGGGAATGAAAAAAAGAACACGACGGCAAAATGCCATTCAACCATGTGTCCAAATTGAATCCGAAACGAAGTGAAACCGTTTTTCATTTCACTTGATTTGCTTTTCTGCCGAGTGAAATTTGTCCGTTCTTCCAACTTAACCTCCGCAGAGGTTCATTCAAGATGGGGCTTCTGATTTGAATGTGTAAGTAATTCAAAGGAAAATGTTTAATCGAGTGTAGTTTGCAGAGCATCTCTTGAGCATATTCTTCAGGGGAAAGTATTGTAGAATGAGTATTCAACTTAAATTATTAGATTAAAAATAATCTACTTCCAAACAATTCCTTGAAAAATTTAGAAATAAAAAAAAATGACAAGTCATTTAAATGCTTTTAGTAAAACACCATTTTTCCACTTGTTATAGCAGGTCATGATCACTTTCACTATCATGCAGCAATACCATCACCCGTAGCCTCCTTTGATTAATATTGATGATTTTCGACAAATCGATTTCCTTTCAACTTGCTCTCTCGGTTAATTTTGGTTCGATGTTGATGGACCAAAATCTTCCAAAATGCCTCTTCCAGGAGATCAATAATTTTTCGACCTTCTTTTTTCAATTTTTCCCGATCCATTAACGTGTGAGAAGTGACACGCCACTGCCGAAAAGTGTCACTTGATTAGATTTCCAGCATTTAACGCCACAAAGACTATGAAAACAAAGGGGGAAACCCAAAAAAAAAATCCATCCACCAGAAAATTCATGTTTTCTAATCCCGGCGTCAGCTGTCGGGTGCATTGGTCCCGAAAATTGATGCACGTACAGCGCAAGATTTATGGTTGCTTTGATGCTCCGATTTCAAAGTTCATCTAGCTATTCCCAACTAATGAGAGGAATAAGTAATTTTATGAGTCAAGATTTTCTCGCTTGGCCTGCTTTGTTTTGGATGGGAAACTGGATATTATGATCTGTTATGGTAATTTTGGACTAATTTTCCCGAGTCGTTCCCAAGAATCGTCACGTTACAGTTCGATGGAAATTGGTTTTCCCACTACTGTTGAACTTAGTAAAGGTCAAAACGAATTATGTTGGGTTATTAGTGAGACTAATAGATTAAGGGAGAATGTTTCGCGTGTGGTCTTTGAGAACTTTTATTTTGTTAATGGAAAAAAAATAAAGAAAACTATCTATTTATATGTAGTTACCTTTTTGGTTGCTCATATCACAAGAGATTTTTCAATGATTTAAATGAATGCTTAAATTATTCAATGAAGGCTTAAAAGATTTAAAATTCAGTTAAATGTATAGATGGATTAATTTTACTTGGAAGTTTTTTTTTATAAAAATAATTCCAATATTAATTTCAAACGTGAAAGACAAATATGTAAGGATTAAGATAAGAAAATATGAAAATAAAAAATTGAAAAAACATATTTTTGTTTATAACACGAAGTTTTTTAAAAATGAGGGTGAGTCTAATATTACGGTCCTTAATTTAAAGGACAATTCTTGCGAGAGCTTTCATTACGTCGTATGAATCAAAATGTAAACAAACAGTTTTATTACGAAAAAATACAAAAAAAAACTGACATATACAAGTTGCAACTTCTTTCCATTTTGTAATATTTATAGCCTGGACAACATATTCTATATGTAATACAAATTTTAAATTTGTTTTGATAACTTTTGCCGCATTTTTCTTTGAATTCCTAAGACGTTTCATACGACGTAATGAAAGCTTACGCGAGATTTCATTTATTTTTCAAAAATATCTGCTAATAATGCAGATGCGTCTTATACATCGGTGCAAAATATACACCGTTGAATGTGGTTGATGAAAATCTGAAAAAAAAAATCCAAAAAATTTCAATTTTTTCGAAAATTTTAAAAGTTTAAAAAAGGTTGAACATGAACATTGCAAAATTTTAATGCTTTGAGAACAAGAAAAATTAAAAAAAAGGAAAAAAAATAAACGTCCTATATAATTTGAAAAATTTGAAAAATAAAGAATTTTTTGTTCAATTTCACAATTTTGAACTAGGAATTTGAAAAAAAATTGATAAATTTGATAAATTTGAAACATTAAAAAAATCAATTTTTAAAATAAATTTGAATTTTAAAATAATTAGAAAAAATTAAAAACTAAGAAAAGCTCAACTTCGATCGGAAAATAAGAAGAGAAGTAGGCGATGGTTATCGCTCCGCCGCGCTGAAAAATAATGTTTTAAGAGTTTGAGCATTTTGTTATGGTGAAATTGATGATTTTTATTGAATAAGTGGATTAAGCATAGAAATAAGTAATTACATGTTCCTTTGTTTGTGCCCGAGCCGATTCTCCGGTGATTTCATCCGCCTTCAGCTGTTGACATCGTTGATTGATCCGCTACAAGAGGAGACGCTCTTCTTACTTCTACAATTGGTGAGTTCGTTCCATGATATTTCTTATGCATAATTACTGAACTGATGTTGCAATCCAGGAATTTCTACCTTAGAATTCTCAGGTGCCTACGAAATTTGGAAATTCTGATAATTGATTTATGAAGAGACGTGAGTTGATGCCCGCATTTTGTGGGGAGCGCAGGGGAGGGTTTTTTTATTGCAACCTACTCTCAACTAAAGAAGTACAGTGTCGGAAGCATGATCAGATTTCATGTGTAACGTTGTGTTGATTTTTTTTTTCTGGGATTTTCATGTTGTGTTGAACTTACTACATATTTTGATTTTAAAACGAGTGGCTGGAAGGAAAGTGAGATGCGTATAAGAAAGAAATCCTCGAGCAAATCAAGGGAATCTTCAAATAATGTTGCGCCCGATAGTTTGTTCATGTGCTCGTTTTATCAATTATGTGCCAGATTCTGTGTAAGTTATAAATGTATGGCAACAGTCATCAACTTTTAATTTTAGTCTCGATGTTGAAACTTTCACATTTTTTGCGCAAAATCTTTTGGAAGAATTCGTTTTAAAAGATTTTGTGGCAGTACTAATTTGTTTCTCTGTTCTTTCAATATTTATTTTCAAGAGCGAGTATCGGCGCTATATCCAAGGTCAATGTCCAGAGATGATGGTGCACAAAAATCCGAAACATGTGGTTTGACTTAATAAACGTTCCATACAAGATCTGATATATTTGCAAATTTTCTATTGATTCAATTTATACCGCAATGCTTTGGATTTCTGTGCAGAAAAACCTCATTTCCATCCACAGAAGGACGAACTCACAAAGGTCACCATCAAGAAACACAGTAAATTTTAGAAAATGTGCTTCCAACGTGAACATTTAAAAACAAGGAAACGTATGGTACTGTTGTCCACGTTTCTTCCTCCCTTGGTTCCAGTTGTCTCTGCGTCCAATACTGCACAGTGGGCCCGGCCGAGTAAAGATGAGTAGTAAATGTACTTTTTCTACTCACCGGGATGCTGACAAGATCTGGCTGTGTATGTATCATAAGCATAAGCATAAGCATAAGCATAAGCAATTAGAAAAAATTAAAAACTAAATATTTGAAATATTATTTTTTTTTAAATTTCAGTAAATTCAAAATTGTAAAAATAAACAAAATTTAAAAATATTTAAAGATTTTAAAAATTTAAAAACTTTTAAAAAATTTAATAATTTAAGAATTTTTAAAAATTTTCAAAATTTTGAATTTTTTTTTAAATTATTAAAATTATTAAAATTTTCAACAAATCATACAATTATGACATATACACAAATATCATGTTTTAACAAATTTAAAATGGTATTATCATAGAATTTGTTTTATAAATTTTAAATATTTTTATAAAATTTTGGAAATTTTTAAAAATTTTAAATTTTTTTATAATTGTTAAATTATTAAATTTTTAAAAGTTTTAAATTTTTGAAATCTTCAAAATCTTTGTTTTTTACATTTTTAAACATTTTAAATATATTTTAAAACAAAGGTTTTCTTAGTTTCATAAGTTAAGAAAATGTAAAAAAAGAATAAATTTTTAAAAAATTTAAAGATTTCAAATATTTTAAAACTTTTAAAATTTTCATAAATCAAGAATTTTCAATGTATTTGAATTTTTTTTTAAATTTTTTAAATTTTCCAAATTTTTAAAATTCTCATTTTTTTGTTTTATTTTAACAAAATTTTCAACAAATCATACATAAATTTCATACACATATAAAAAGTTTTTACAAATTTTATATTTTTTTTTTTTGTTTCGATTATAGTCGTTTTACCATCTTTATGGCATTCGCGACTTTATCAACGTTGCAGTTGGCGGATCGTTATTGAAAAACTATCCGGTACAACTGTGTTCGATGTTTACTCTTGGGCTCGAACTCGCGGACATCGGCTCAGGAGTCAACAGACTTGCCAACTGAGCTATATCACAAGCCACACAAATTTTATATGATATTATTGTTTGTCCTAAAAATTTGAAATATTTTTTAAATTTTTTAAAATTTTACAAATTTTTCAAATTTATAAAATTATAAATGCAATTAAGTTTTCTAAAATCCTTTTAATTTAACAATTATTTTAAAATGTTTTATATTTTTAAACTTAAATTCTTCAATTTTTTCCCAAACAAAACTTTGTTAGTAAGTTAGCAAGTTTCCAAACAATCCAATTTTTTTTTTGAATTTTTGGAAATTTCAAAGTTTTTAAAATTTTAAAATTTTTTCATTGTTTTCAAAATTTTTATAATTTTCTAAATTTTTTAAATTATTAAATTTTAAATTCTTTTTAAATTTTTCCTTTCAAAATTTCAGAATATAAAAATTTGAAAAATTTACAAAAACTTGAAAAATTAAAAAAAAATAAAATTTTCAAAATTTTATACTCTTTTGAGATTTTTAAAATTTTAATAATACTTATTATTTCAAAACGTTAAAAATTTTTTAAATTTTTAAAATTTATGAGTTTGTTGAAAGTTTTTAAAAATATTTCACAATTTGAATAATTGTTAAAAAATTGCGATCTGAAATTTGCATATATTTTAAGTAATAGCTTGAAAAATCAGATAACATCAAAAATTTTGGAAAATTCAAAACTTTTAATAATTTCAAAATTTAAAGGACTTTTGAAAACTTAACAGAATTCGTTGTTTTAAAAAATGGATTTTTTTTCAATTCAAAAATTGCAAAAAAAATTTAAATTCATAAATTTAATTATAATAATTTAAAAAAATAAATTGTAAAAATGGGATATTTTTTCATTTTTTTTTTGTTTTTCAAGTTGCTAGAAATTTTATGAAAAAAAATTAAATGAAATTTCAAGGTTTTCTCCTAGATGAAAAGCAATGGCATTGGAAGGTGACATAATTCCAGAAACCTCAAAACCGATAAAAATGGCTACAGAAAAAATCGTAAAAACCGAAATCAATCCGTCTCACTTGTTTGTTGTGTTCTGGTGTTCTGTTTAAGTGTTCTTCCATTTTTTTCTTTCTCGCGATTGGGTAGGACGCGGATGAGCGGAAGCATTTTTTCAAAGAAATATTTTACCACCCAACTTTCCACTTTGACTAAGGCAGGGAAAATGCAAGACTGATTCTGGTGGCAATTTGAGACGTCTTCAGTTTTATGGCCCAGGCTTTAGGGGGTTTCGGTACCAAGAAAGGGCAGACAGAGTGCAAAAAAAGCCGAAACAAATTCAGTGAAAAGGTGAAAGTGATTCAAATTTGCAACCGGAAAGTAGCGAAAACGGAGCTCTGCTGTTGGAAAAATTGGAAAACCGCAAATGCCGCTCAATGTTGTAAATACGGAAGGAAGAAAAATAAAAACTGAAACGACGACGAATCAAAACCACACAACTTGAGGGACAAAGAAGCGGCATCACTTTGATAATTCCAGAGGTGGGGAAAATTGCCGTGGATCAAAACGAGCTTCGCGAAAATAAAACGGTGAGCAATAATTCTGACACAATGATAATATATTTTGCATTCGCGAAAAAAAAAATTCGGTGTTACCGTTTTAGGTTCCAGATCGGAAGAGAAAAAAAAAGAAACTGTGAGAAGATAAAACGACGACGAGTGGAAAGTGGATGAGATATTTCGATGATTTTTTTATATCTTGCAAATTTGAAGCAATAATTCATATCGTGGCACTTCATTAGGACGTTAACGAGGCAAACGCAGAATCATAGCTCATGTGAGAGATGGATGCTGCAGCTCCATTTTTGTGTTATCCTCAGTCGAATTGGAGATTCTGGCAAATTAAATGGTGTGGAAATTTGCGAGATGATGAACGTTTTTGATTGAGGCTAATAAAATTTAAATCATATCACGTCGGATGGAGATTGATAAAAAAAAAGCAAATCGGACTAAGTGTTTCGGAAAAGTCATTGTAAAAAATTGTCGTCATTCAAATTCCAAGCTGTTCTCTCAACTTGCATGAAATTTCTTTCGATTTCATCAGGCTGTCCTCTCAACTCGCCTTTCAAATTCCAAGCTGTCCTTTAAACTTGCTTGTTTTTTTTTTAATTATTCAAGCTGTTCTCTAAACTCGTCTTTCAAATTTCAAGCTGTCCTCTCAACTCGCATCAAATTTCTTTCGATTTCATCAGGCTGTTCTCTCAACTCGCCTTCCAAATTCCAAGCTGTTCTCTCAACTTTCTTGAAATTTCTTTCGATTTCAACAGGCTGTTCTCTCAACTCGCCTTTCATATTTCAATCTGCCTTTTCAACTCGATTGGATTTTTTTTTTGCTTTGTTCAGGCTGTTCTCTAAACTCGCCTTTCAAAATCTCAGCTGTTCTCTCAACTCGCTTGAAATTTCTTTCGATTTCTTAACGATGTTCTCTCAACTTGCCTTTCAAATTCCAAGCTGCCCTCACAACTTGCATGAAGTTTTTTTCGATCTCTTCAGGCTATCCTCTCAACTCACCTTTCAAATTCCAAGCTTTACTCACAACTTGCTTGATATTTCTTTCGATTACATCAGGCTGTTCTCTCAACTCGCCCTTCAAATTCCAAGCTGTCCTTTTCAATGGCTTGATTTTTTTTTTGCTTTTTCAAGCTGTTCTCTCAACTCGCTTTTCAAATTCCAAGGTGTTCTCTCAACTTGCTTGAAATTTCTTTCGATTTCATCAGGCTGTCCTCTCAAATCGCCTTTAAAATTCCGAGCAGACCTCTCAACTTGTTTGAAATTTCTCTCGATTTCTTTAGGTTCTCTCAACTTGCTTTTCAAATTCCAAGCTGTCCTCTCAACTTACTTGAAATTTCTTTCGATTTCATCAGGCTGTTCTCTCATCTCGCTTTTTAATATCCAGCTGTCTTCTTAACTTGCTTAAAATTTCTTTCGATTTCTTCAGGCTGTTCTCTCAACTCGCCTTCCAAATTCCAAGCTGTTCTCTCAACTTTCTTGAAATTTCCTTCGATTTCATCAGGCTGTTCTCTCAACTTGCCTTTCAAATTCCAAGCAGTCCTCTCAACTTGCATGAAATTTCTTTCGATTTCTTCAGGCTGTTTTTTCAACTCGCCTTTCATATTTCAAGCTGTCTTTTCAACTCGATTGGATTTATTTTTTGGTTTGTTCAGGCTGTTCTCTCAACTCGCGTTTCAAATTCTCAGCTGTCCTCTCAACTCGCTTGAAATTTCTTTTGATTTCTTAAGGCTGTTCTCTCAACTTGCCTTTCAAATTCCCAGCGGTCATCTCGACTTGCTTGAAATTTCTTTCGACTTCTTTAGGCTGTTCTCTCAACTCGCCTTTCAAATTCCAAGCTGTCCTTTCAACTCGCTTGAAATCTTTTTCGCTTTCTTCAGGCTGTTCCCTCAACTTGCATTTCAAATTCCAAACTGGCTTTTCAACTCGCTTGAAATTTTTTTTTCTTTGTTCAGGCTATTCTCTCAACTCGCCTTTCAAATCTCAAGCTGCCCTGTCAACTCGCTTGCAATTTCTTTCGATTTCTTCAGGCTGTTCTTCAAGCTTGCCTTTCAAATTTCAAGCTGTCCTTTTAACTCGCTTGATTTTTTTTGTTTTGCTTTGTTCAGGCTGTTTTCTCATATCCCCCTTACAAATCTCAAGCTGCCCTGTCAACTCGCTTGCAATTTCTTCCGATTTTATCAGGCTGTTCTCTCAACTTGCATTTCAAATTTCAAGCGGTCTTTTCAACTCGTTTGAATATTTTTTGATGTAGAATTACGTCTTACGGCAACACTATAGGGGGGCAAATTGAAAATCGCGAACGGATCTCGCGTCACGAAAAACGCCTCTTTCAAAGACATCTTTTCCATACATCATTTTGGGTCGGCTATGTGTTGGTACACCAATACCAATAAAGCGCAAATATGTATTTGTGCTTGAAAAGTTATAAATATGACTACCGCACTGCAACCAAGCTTCAGTCGTTTTTCAAATTTCCGAGCATAATCAATCTTCAGCAGCCGCTCCCCTGGTGAGGGCTAAGCAACCGAAGCTCTCATTCCCAACAAGGCCTCAGCGAAGCCAGTAGCCAGAGAAAAGAAAGCTGATAGGAAGCATCAGTCAGTTGGGTGCCGCTGCATAAGAGAAGGCACTCGAAAAAGCTAGGAGTACATAGAAAGCTGCTGCTCCACCCAACAAAAAAACAGTCCTTGTCAGGACTATACATTATCGGCAAGAGTTTAAAAATTGATTTCAAAAACCCTGTTGGCAGTCAGCCGTTGATTTCTAATTGGTTTTTCACTGAGCTATTTGAAATTTAGATTTGAAATCAAATCCAACACTATTTTTACCCTTCCCTCGCGCCGTTCAGTTCAATATGCCATACATATTTTTTTCTTGTTCCATTGCAATTTACTGGAAAACAGATACTCTAGAAACCAACTCTGTTCTAGGAAAATCATTATTAAACAGCGGTATCAAATTAAAATTTGTGTTTGAAAAATCGGTTCCAAGAGAAATGAGATACAGCCATGAAAAGCCAAAAATTGATGCTTATTTTTGTTTTTTTACAACCTAAAGTTCCGGGAAAGCGCTCAAATTTCATTGAACCCCAAGATATTTATGTATGTGCGGATAGAATAATTTTGAACAATATCAAATTGTGTTGAATCGGCTCAAGAATATGTATAAGAATAAATTCTATTTATCAAGATCATCATAGAAATCGGTCAACATTGGTGGCCATAGGAATGATAATAAACTACAGACCGAATATAAATTACATAAATTCAAACAGATTATTTTTGCCAACGGCATGGGAACGGTAAGAAAATTCGGATTATAAAAATCATAGTTTCGGATTTTGTTTAATTTGGACATCAATTTTCTTTAATGAAAATTGTAATTCCGATTCAAGCGAGGAAATTATATCAATCTTCAAATTGCATTTAAAAAAAACTGATGACAACACCGTCAACACACTCGATGATCCGTGAAAAACATCGAAGGATAAGGGAAAATGAGAGAAGCAAAAAAAAACTCCGCGACAGCAATCCAAAACCCATGCAAACGAGCAGAAACCCTATCGTGTTGGACAAGTAGAAAAGTTATAAAAAGCCAGCCACTGCGGCGCTCTAGCTTCATTTGTTAACTGGTCATTCTCCCGTGTGGTCACAGTAAGCGGCGGTTTTTTTAGATGAGCGACCAAGCAGAAGAACTGCAAGCAAAAACTTAAGAATCACGGAACGTGCGCTGGGGGTCGGGGGGCTGATGGCAGACCAAGAGGCACTGGCTTTGATTCCACTTGAAATGACGTTTTAAAATTTTGGCTGTGTATTTTGTGCAAAAGCTGATTAGAGCGGTCTGTTCTTTCGAACTCTTTTTGATTTTTTGATTGCTGTACTGTGATAATGTGCACTACACGAGCAAATACCGTCGCTTACTCCGACCACACGGGAGGATGTCATTCGAACAAATGAAACTCGCGTGCGCATCCGCGGGCTTTTTAAAACCTTTCAACTTGAGGAGCACAATGTATATTCTGGTTGTTTCGCGGGGTTTTTTTTTTAGATTCTTACATTTTTCCCTATTACAATGTAAAGTTCAAACTAGCGAGGGTGTTCGATGAAGTAGGCCAGTGTTCAACTAGAATGTTGCAACATGCATGAAAAAATGCAAGTACAAAAATGATGGAGCCAGTAAGGAACTTAATTGACACAAATTAGAATACACACGTAATTCTACGCTTACGGTCGTGTAAATTACAACCTCTTCAACTTTTTCGTTTTGTTGAGGCTGTTCACCTTTCAAATTCTCAGCTGTCTTCTCAACTTGCTTGAAATTTCTTTCTATTTGGCATTGAAACTATGGAAGAGATGGCCAACAAAATCATCTCCAACTTCAGAGGCAAATCGATGCAGTCTTTTATCGCAGAGATTCGTTCTCTTTACAATTAGTTTGATTTTAGGATAGTTTTAGTTTTTCTTTGTAAGTTTAAAATATTTTTGACATTACAGGATATTCTCCTACAAAAAAAAACATGATTGTGCTCAGCAAATTTAAGTCGAACAAATAAATTTTAGTGATTAGTAAACTATAGGTCTTTGGACAGTTTATTATTGAACTGAACACCTTATTTAATGTAATAATTTAATATAAATGTAAGGATGAATTGGTACGAATAAAGATATATTAAAAAAAAGCATGTAGCAACCTGTTATATCAAGAGGTTTATGTTCAAAATCGGAGTTTCCGGGTTTGGGAATACTCGTGTGAATCGTGGTATCTTTTTCGGAACATTTTCTAACAGTTTTTCTTATGATTTCAATATAGCTGTCTGCGAATTCTACCAATAAATAAGTACTGCATGTTTATAAACTTCAAAATCGTGCAGTATCGGATTGATTATCATCTTATTCCTGTCTTAGCCATATTCAAAAGTGTGGAAAAATTTCAAGTATAACGAGATAAAAAAGCTCTGCTGATTAAATATTACACTGTTAAGTACGACTATTCAGCTTTACTATGGCCGCACATTAATGGATGGATGGAGTTTATGATTTTTTCTATAATATTTCTTCGTTATTCCCAAACCAAGTTTAATTGGTTCTATAAAGGTAGGCAAATGGTTTTTTTTCTGCCTCATTCCGAGGTATCGCAAATAATCTCGTTGTCTTCTATCTTATTATCAGTAAGTGGTTCATAATTCGGTAAAATGGATCATGGATTCATGAAGAAATTGCTGTAGTCAGAAATGACTTAAAGCTTTCATATTGGATGGATTCAAAACAATTTTATTTTGTTTTTAAGCATCTTTAAATTTGAAGTCGAGCTTATATAGTTGAAAACAATACAAAATTTTCCACAAAATCACCTTGAGAGAATCTTGATGATCTTTCAAACAAATCTAAAATAAGAAGATAATCACCTTTTAAAAAGAATTTAAAAAAAGAAAAACTCACATTTGTATACCTTGCTGCACATGTTTCGTATGAAATTAAACATATTCAAGCAATCGAGAACGCATTTCTTATGGATGTAAATCATTCCGGCCAATTGGTCAGTTCGATAAGAGGATTATTATAATTGCTTTTTTGCCATTTCCAATTGCCGCTGAAGGAAGATGAAGAACAAATCAGAAATCATATCTCTCTCATCGGTCGGTTGTTGTTGTCGTTGCTCTTCGAGCCTACTAAGATCCGGTTTGAGCTGACCACACACACGCAGACGGAGAGGGCTCATTTCCAATTCTGACAGATGTCCATTCAGTAAACACAAACTCTGTTCCACTGTGTTTACCTATCGCATTGACATTCCCTTTGTCGGAATCACAATGAGAGAGAACAAATCACAGCCAACTGCCATCAAACAAGGATCGTTGTTGCCCAGTAGCTTATGTCATGCAAGGTACCTATTGCTTGATGGAAAAACAAATCCACTAGTGCATTGCCCCGGTCCAATAATCGAGTGTGATGGGATTCCGTCTTTTACGTGCCAAAGGATAATCGATTTCGATCCCCCTAACCTGGGTGAATCGAAGAAGAATCTCGCTTTGCAATTTCCATCACCACTGGCTAGCTGGACATAATCCAATAGAATTCAATCAAGCAAATTTTGACCAGGGCGTGACTTATTCAATTACTTTTCGACACGTTTGGAGGTGCCATTCAGTAACAAGTTGTTGAATTTAGGAGATTCTTTTTTTCTTTTTTTC
Source organism: Uranotaenia lowii (assembly GCF_029784155.1). Classification (NCBI taxonomy): domain Eukaryota; kingdom Metazoa; phylum Arthropoda; class Insecta; order Diptera; family Culicidae; genus Uranotaenia; species Uranotaenia lowii. The sequence goes on from NC_073692.1 coordinate 434,948,450, forward strand.
TCTCCTTGGAATGTGTGCAGCTTCCCTCAGCAAGGCGGACGACAATCTGAGCGTTCATAATTTCCATCAAACGTAGCTTCTTCTAAGAACGAGATGTTCCGAACGAAGGGAACCGTTGAAGAAACTAAAGGGACAATTCATATTAAATAGGAAAATGTCCTATTGTAGGGGAAGGAAACGACAATTGAGTAAATTTATGATAATAGAAGTTTATTACGAAATGAAAATGAGAATACCGGAACGATAATTTAATGAAGCCGAAACAGTAGAAGCAATCAGAAAACAATTTCGACCACAATGAAATTTGATTCAGATTTCCTTAACTATACCCAAAATATATCCACGTAAAAAGGAAATCTTTGGTGTTTGCCTCCTTTCACAATTGTGTCAACAGAATCCTTTTTTGCAAAATTTTCTCATAACTTGTAAATTTTTACAAACAGAAGAAGAAACAGGAAAGCAGATGGCCACCACAATTCTGGAAGCTTACGTAATCCCAATCAAACCATTTTTTCATCGATGATTGCTACGTCTCTTCGTCGATCAATCGACTGTGAGAAGCCTTCAATATCAATGGATTCGGATTTTTCATAGCTCTCGTGGAAAGCTAAGCCCTTCTCAAAGCTCCAGAATCATCTCGGGATGGTCGCTAAAAATTTGCGGTTTTTCTTGGAGACTTCCTTCTTGCCGGAGAAGTTGGTATGAAGAATAGAAAATGGCATCAAGTGGCGAGTTCAGGATTTGTTTAGGGTAAAGTTGGGTATTTTTTCAATTGTATACGTATGGTGAAGCTAAAAATGGTATAAGTATAAGTATAAGTAGAAGTTGAAGTAGAAATAGAAGTAGAAATAGAAGTAGAAGTAGAAGTAGAAGTAGAAGTAGAAGTAGAAGTAGAAGTAGAAGTAGAAGTAGAAGTAGAAGTAGAAGTAGAAGTATAAGTATGAGTATAAGTATAAGTATAATTATAAGTATAATTATAAGTATAAGTATAAGTATAAGTATAAGTATAAGTATAAGTATAAGTATAAGAATAAGTATAAGTATAAGTATAAGAATAAGTATAAGTATAAGTATAAGTATAAGTGCTTTTTTCAGATTCTAGTATGGGTTTGCCACTGCGGCGTTTTTCAGATGGTGAATATTTTTGTTTTCACAAAATTCATCTAAATTGATCGAACTTTTTTGATAAAGTTTCTTGAGCCGAGATACCCCGTTTAAGTGGCGAAAAGTGCTAGCTGTGCAGCTCTCGCAACAAAACCTTGGTGGATATAACTCCTAAAACCTTTTCACCACGAAATCCATCAGCCCGCGGATGAGACTTTTCTTTTCTGGCTCAGCTGAGTGCCCAAGAAAAAGTGGGGTTCCTTACACATCTACGGTCAAAATCGTTCGGAACGTAAAAAATATACTATTCTACGTTACAGCAAATTTTATAGGTTTTGATAAATTGCTCGGATAAGGTAGAGGTATAGAAATCCGTACCGTGAAGGCAGTAAAAATTTGCGAGCCTTCCATCAGCATGGGTGGCTTGCTTGGATTTCGAGTTCCGTTTTCGTTCGCTCGGCCTACTGTGATCTCTTTTTTTTATGTTGTTGGAGCTTCAAACGCGGTTGCGGAAATGGGGATTTAGGTTTTTATCGCCTTTTCGAATTTATCGATTGTGAGTCCGTTTTCTAAGCCTACTGGAATCGACAATTCGCGAGGATATTTTTTCTTTTTTCTTGTCTTTGAAAAAGTGGGGGTGAAATGGACAGGTTTTTTTTACTTTTAAATATTCTTTTCCTCTACGATCGATTGATAGAGTCGGACTAATTGACTTTGTATCGTTGTTTTTTTTTTTAAATAGATGTAATGCGTTGGACGAGTCAAAAGGTGCTGAACCAGAAAATAAAACATTTTAAAATGTGCTCAAGTTGTCCCCCCAGGGAGCATGTGTCTGGGATTTTTTTTTCCTTCATCCTTGGAACAAGCTCCGGAGGTCATGAATCACTTCCCAGCCCCCTGCTGAAATAAATTTGCAAGTAGGGTTTCGTTGAGATGGAGCGGAGCAATCGACAATCACCGGGAGGCCAATTTTCCTACACACAACCCGGTGAATTGAAAATCCGCTGCTTTATTTCCCTCTTTCTGAGGGTTAACAAGCCAAAAGGGATTAGAGGTCGTTTCGGTTCCGTTTTTCCTCGTTGGAGGAGTTGCTTCGTATCTCAATCGGAAAAACGCTACGTTTGAAAAATGATTACCCATCTCGCAAGTCTACCGTTTAATTGCTACGAGGGAACCTTTGAACTGCGACGAGCGCAAACTGAACGAAGATACACCAACGTTAACGTTAGATCGATGGGTTTAGAGCTTGAACCAGTCGAGACGTGAGACAATATGGTTGAATGTAATAAACAAACGAAAGTATTGCAATAAATCACCTTGTTAAACCATTATGTTCTTGAAAATGGTATGAGAAAAATGCATTTAAACTGGTTGTTGGGCAGAAATTGTTTTTAACGAAAGTCACATGCGATTACAAAAATCATAATTTTAATCAGCACCGCGTTTGAATTATAGTTTTTATGAAAACTCAGAACACCCTAAGTTTTAATAAATATCCAGTTTAGAACTTTGTCTTTTTTTAAACTAAGCATCTTATAAAATTAAGATTCAAATATAAAACTATATTGTAATTGCTTAAAACAGCACAAACATCAAACTCATCTCTTCCGACCCCGTAATTTCGTTAAATGAGCAAAGCTGAAAAATAAATTACTGCGCAAGCCTATCTTTGGCAGTAAAAAAGAGCAGAATTGAACTCGAAGTTCAGTTAGGGAAAAAAAGCTCTCCAACTGGGGAAATAAAAAGTTAATATTTGCTCCCATAATTCTATTGAGCTTTGCCTCGTGTTTTCTCCAGACCCATATATTTAAACCACTGACTGTGGGCTCCTGGTTCAAGTCCTCTCGAGAATGTTTTACAAACTACCACTAGAACTGGGTGGGAGCAAAAAAATCGCCCCATTTTTTTTCCTCCACAGCTTCTAGCAGCTTCCAGTTCTTCCTCGTTTTTCACAGAACAAACATCTCGTACCATAGCACTTTTCTTTCTCGAACCTTTTAGCCCTTCGTTTCAATACAGACTAGGTTCTCATTTATTAGTAGTTTTATGACCAGCCACCATCAGCATCACCATCATCATCGGCTGGCCACCACACCAGTTTAGCAACCGAAAGTAGTAGATACCTTACAGCACGACCGGTCAAATTTTTTATTTGCTAAAGTTAAGTTTGCTCTAGGATCGGAAGTTGGCTGGCTGCTGGTGGTGAAGTCAACCGTTTTAGTAGAAAGGATTTTGGAGGGCCGAGTTATTGGTCAACATTTATCGGGTATCGTGTGTCGAAGGGCTTAATAAATTGGGTCGATGATCATAACGAAGTACTTTTTTTGTTTGATTTGTAAAAAAATTCACTCGAATTTATTCATTTTTTAAATCTTAGGATCTGCTTATCAAGCAAAAAGTTTTAATCAGTTTGCGGTCGATTTCTCAAGAGTTGGATTTACAATGTTATAGGGGAGAGTGGGGTATCGTGAGCCATGAAGAAACGCGTGCCACTGTCATTATCCCGGATGTGTGTTTACATAAAAATCTCAATCTAACTGTAATCGTTGTCGGATCGCGTAAGCATATATTTCTATATGTTGTTAACTTGTATACGCATCAGATGCTTCTTTTATTTAACTAGCCACAAAAAAACTTATATAATAAAACTAAACTTTATAACAAAAATATGCTAATATGCTTATGATCTTTGTTTTGTCTTGCTCTTTGGCATGAAAAAGTATTTGAAAGTCGAGTTTAGAGTAAAGGCCGGACCCCGAGTTGTCAGAGGAAAGGTCTTTAGTCTTGAATCATACAGCTAAGGGGGCTCCCTAGAGTGGTTAGTGATTTTTCCGGCATTTCTGATGGCTGAGCAATTCAGGACCATTTTTTCCAGAACGATAATCTAAGCATATGATTTGGAATCTTTTAAAAACAAAATCAGGAAAAATCTTGTCAGAATTAATTGATTTTTCGAAAAAAAAAATGAAGTGAAGCAAAACACTACAAATTTCATTATTTTTATCGAAACACGCCAGCAACGTTAAAATTGATATCCAAATTTCCAAATAAAATAAAAAAAATAGTTAAAACTAGCTCGAAACATTAAGCCCAACTTAAGTTTTCTTTTTTCCCCTGTGTATAAGTCCAGCAAAAAACGGACTTATTTTTACAATATTGTACTTTGCTTGTTCACTTTACGTTGAAAACCCGTATATGCCAACGAATACCTTGAATGTCCACCCACAATAAATAAAACTTTATTTTTTGAAAAAAGAATTCATTTTAGGTGTTCCCAGCTAACTATAATTTGAATATGAAATATTTTCTTAACAGTAAAAACATGTGAAGACTTTTACGATAACTGGAATGTTGAAATTTAAATAAATTACTGTACCTAGTTATCAGTTTTTGAATGAAAACTTCCAGCACAGAATAGGTAGGGGAGAATGAGGATTTTTGATCCCTGGGGATACTTGATTCCTTAGCTATATCTCGATACTAGAATGTCTTACAAAGATCAAATGTTCTAGAAAAATGTGCCACAATGAGCAAAATAACAATGCTTGTAGTTTAAAATTTTTTAACAAAATAATTGTTTGAGTAATTGAACTTCGTTTGAAAAATTTCACAAAATGTAACTTGAAGATCTTTTTGCATCACTTTAAAATGTTCCTTACATGGGAAAATTATGAAAAAATATTTGTTCCAATGCATCAATCGTTCGAGCGTAAAATGAACTTCATAATGCCATATTTTCAATGTAATGGAAAACTCTCAACTTTTTTCAGAAAAAGTTTTCTAAAATGTTGATTATGGGTACAATTGATCCCCCTTCCAAACGGCATATTCTTCATCTGAATTGATCGTTATGATTGCTGATTACGAGATTACTAATATTTATCCAAAAACTAAAAGTCATCAAACAATTGTCTGAAGAAAAGAGCAAAAATAATTAATTTTCTCTTAATTATAAAAATAGCGCCTTTAAGTATGCAATGTTATCAGCGTTGAGACAAAGTTATAGAATTTTCTTCTTATGTCTGCTATAAATTGTGAAATGAGAACAAACATGACCAAAATAGTCAATTAACATTCTATCTTGGGGTTTTGTTTGATTTTTATACAAGGATTAGGGCTTCCTGAATAAAAGATCAAGTCTCCTTCAATAGGGGATCAAGTCTCCCCTAACTTCAGAAAAATCGTCTTTTTTTTACTCCCACGAAAATGCTTCTAGTTCATCAACGGGTTCAAGTATCGTTCTAATTTTTGGAGCATAGAAACTTGAAGTTACAAGCTGTCAGAAAATGTCAAAGACGGCGAGTTGCTAAATTTTTCCAAAAAGATATGGTGAAAATAAGAAAAGGGGATCAAGTATCCCCACTCTGCCCTACGTATTACAAAGAAAAATATCTCCAATTCTAACAAAGCTCGAATGTTTTGCACAGTTGCAAGGTAAATTGCTTTAAAATTAAACTTTACCGTTAATTGTGAGGAATTATAACCATGTTTACCTAAAGACCTTACAAATAATAATCCTGAATGTTTTCCGAACAATATCAGAAGTAATGCCGAAAAATATTTAAATAAAAAAAAAGAACTTGCTTATATGCTTATGCTTATGATACATACACAGCCAGATCTTGTCAGCATCCCGGTGAGTAGTAAAAGTACATTTACTACCTAAAGCATGGATCACCCAAAATATGGGCGCATTAAAAAGGGTCTATCTCGGAGCTTTGTAAACGAAATAAGAATGTTTTGTACTCAAAATGTAGGGATGTAATTGCACTATAAAGAAAAAAATAATAAAAAAAATTCCGATGTTGTTTTGATTAAATTTCGAACTTTTTGTCGAGTACTACTCATCATAGTTTGGACACCCTATTAGCTGACCTCAGCGGCCATTTTGTTCCATTATCTCTTCATCTCTGTTGCATCCCGAGTCGTCCTACCATTCATCTTCAATTTTTGCTTGACAATTGCCCAAAATGTTTCGATAGAGTGGAATTGAGGGCAGTTGGGTTGGTTAATGTCCTTCTCGACAAAATCCACACGTTGGCCGGTTACCATTGTAGTAACTCTTTGCTGTAGTGGCAGCTTGCCAAATCTGGCCAAAACTTTACTGGTCCTTTGTGATATCTAATGTACGGAAAAAACGTTTTTCAGGTACTCCTCATTGTACATTTCGGAGTCCATGGTCTTGTTTTTCACAAAAACCAGGGTTTTTCGTCCGCAGCTGTAAATACCTTGCCAGATCAAACACTTTCTTGCAAACTTATCGGCAAAAACGAATTTGAACTTGCCGGGGACATCACCCCGACCAGTGGCTTCGTAAAATTTAAGGCCAGGAAGCCGCCCAAAATCCAAGTTATCACCATATCAATCTAAACCAGCCTAAATCATACGACAGCAGAAATCCAGCGACGCATCGGGATCTAGAGGCACATTTTATGCTGACGCTAGCTGCGCGTATCCAGAGACACATTTTATGCTGACGCTATCGGCGCGTGGGGAAATCGCATCTTTAATAGTAAGAAAAACATGTATTTGAATCAGAGAAATAAATTGATTGATCAAGTCAGTCTTTGGTTGACCGTCAGATTGGTAGCAGCTTTTTAAAAAAAGCCTATCACAGCCAAAGTCTCATAACTTCCATCTTCGCGTACGTTTCGTCACCCATGAGGATGCATCCGTCGTACTTCATTAGAACCTTGTTGCATAACTTCCGGGCACGTCCTTTGGCTTCTACATTCTTCTTCAATGTCTGGTTTGGTTGCTTACTGGCCCGATAAGATTGTATTCCTTCGCGCAGACGAATCCTTCTGACGGTGCACTGGTCGGCAGTGAATTTCTTGGCGATGTCATAGTCCGACTGCCCTGGGTTTACCTTGATCGTTCTCAACACCTTCGAATGCAGTTTCCTATCCACCATTTTTAAAGATTTCGCTATTTTTGAACCCGACCATGTCGGGTTTTTGACGTGGGTGTCCAAAATTAATTTTCGTCTCACGGCTTGTAAATGTTTTGGAACAAAACGAACCGCAATAAAATTTTCAGCACTGATAGAGGAAACATTTCCGAACAAAGTACCGTCAAAACATTCCAGGTCCGACAACTAGGAGCGCTATGGTGTGATAAATAGTGCGTCCAGATTTTGGGTGATCCATGCTTTATCTTAATCCGGCCGGGCCCACTGTGCAGTATTCGACGCAGAAACTATTACCACACGTCCAGAGGGGACGCCCTCGAATCCCTGGTCGTTCCTTTGGGGATAAATGAGGGTGGGTATGCATTACCGTCTTTTGCACTGGCTAGCTCGATCTGGATGTCAACGGAGGACCTCAAGGTCGGCTTTGTGCCTACTTTTAGAACCCAGGACTTGTGACAAGTTCTTCTTGTTCCAATTTGTGTTTTTGTGTGTGATTTATAAATCTGTGTAGCGTGTTTTGTGTGATATGTATTGTATTTCACAACTTCGTGGCACGCCTGCTGAGGGGAAAAGCGCTTTTCCTGGCAAACGGTTTTTAGCGGTTGTTCTGGGGACAAAACCGGATACCCACCGGCACTGGAAGGTCAGTGGATCAGCGGATCGGCTGATCGGCGGCAGACAGTCGTGGTCAAGCGATGGTCTAGAGGTGGCTTTGCGTTTTCTCAGCGGTGACTTTGCGGCTTGGTGGCGGTTTGACTGTGGCTAAGCCGATCTTTAACGGGGTTTCAGCAATCGTTTTGCGATGATCTGGCTGAGGTGCTCTGCCAGGCTAGTAGAGGGCAAGAGGCTAGCACTCCCCGTGGCTGATATTTTTCCGGGGTGGTCCGGTGGTTACCGATGTGTCTTCCGATGGTCTGGGGCAAGAAGTCACGTGCTGATCACGTGCTCGTCACTTATTTCTCCGATGATTTCTTGCACGGAGCGCCAAGATGTCACGGGAATTCCGAATCATTTAGGTCATAGATCGCGATACCGAAAGTTCGAGTCTCACTCTTCTGGTTCACTTGGCTAGATGGCTGGCCCACGGTCGGAAATAGCTTCTGATTTGACTTCAGCCTGAAACTTGGCAACGGGTGCATGCGTGGTGTTCGCTACGCGGTTACCTCCCGAAAGAGAAACTCATTCGACCTCCTCGTTCTGACCTGTCATCTGCTTTTTCCAGTGCCTCCTATTGAATCGTTATTCGCCCCTTCTTTGTGATGTTATATGTCGTGTGGTGTTATACCTAAAAGGTGATGCGGTCAAAATTTGGTCAAGGGAAAACGAGTGTAAATCGGTAAAATCGTTTATTTAAAAACTCAAATTAAATTTCTTTTTCAAGTTTAATTAGTATAAAATTCAAGAAAAATATTCAGTTAGGCTTCCGTTTTTCCAAATCCGAATTGCCGGGCCGCTTAACCCCTACCATCAGATATTGTACAGCCACCTTGTCAACCTTCTTCGCCGCAGAAAGCCAGTTTGCCTTGAACTGCTGCTCGTCCTTAGCAGTTTTTTTGTCTTCTTTAGGTTCCGCTTGACAATAGCCCAGTATTTTTCAATTGGGCGGAGCTCTGGCGTGTTGGGAGGGTTCTTGTCCTTGTGAACCACCTGCACGTTGCTGGCGGCATACCACTCCGTGGCCTTTTTACCGTAATGGCAAGATGCCAAATCCGGCCAAAACAGTACGGAACAACCGTGTTTCTTCAGGAGAGGCAGCAAACGTTTATTCAAACACTCTAAATTTCTTGGTTGACAGTCCCGGAAGCTATGAAAATGCTGACTTCCAAGCCACAGGTACAGATGGCTTGCCAAACCAGATATTTCTCCGCGAACTTTGACAGTTTCATGTGCTTGAAAATATCTGCTACATTTCCCCTTCCTTTTGCCGTATAAAACTCCTGTCCCGGAAGCTGCTTGTAGTGGGCTTTGACGTAGATTTCGTCGTCCATTACCACGCAGTCAAACTTCGTCAGCATCGTCGTGTACAGCCTCTGAGATCGCGCATTGGTCGTCGTATTTCGTTTATCATCGCGGTTTAGAGTCACTAGCTTCTTGTAAGTCGATAGTCCGGCTCGTTTTTCGGCTCGATGCACGGTTGTAGACGATACACCTAGCTTATTTGCGGCATCTCGGAGAGAGAGGTTAGGGTTTCACTTGAAACTATCGTCAACTCTCTTTGTCGTCTGTTATAGTTATAGTTACTATGAGATATTTAATTTTGGATTAGTTGACATATTAAAAAAAATCGCAGGGGCCCTCCGAGAAAAAATGCACCGGCCCCCCCTCACTGCACTGTTTTCTTTAATTATTTGTTTTAAATTATCTTCAATTAAGCTTTTCAAGTGTAAATAACTCAAAGGTATTTGAATAAAAAAAAAATTCAATAAGGCTGGAACAAATATTAATTTCTTCTTTTGTCTCCCCCCCCCCCTTCGAAATTTTCAAAAACCCGAAGGGGGAAATAAATAAAGTTTTAAGTATTTCATGGAAATTTCGATAAAAAATTCAAGTATCCGAAAGATTACAAGACCAAAAAAGAAATTTTGGAAGAGGGAAGTAATTTCACCATGTGTATTCTTAATTTTATTGAATTTTTCAATAAAAAATTTCATTATTTTATAAGTTTTGTGCAATGATATACAATGTAATTTTTTGCATGCAAGATTTTGTGCAATTTATTCCTATTTATTTGTTTTTCGCATTATTTTTTATTGTCCCCCCCCTCGCGATGTTCAAACGCTGAGTGAAAAAAGAAGGATTCGAAATTTGTTCCGGCCTAATTTTAATAAAATGATGCCAATAACAAGGATGCAAAAAAACACAGGTTTATTTTTCAATAAAAATAATCTTATAACCTAAAATTGCATGCTGAGCTTGTCAAAAACACATGTTGTCTTGTAGTTAACATCCCGAAATGTCTTTCATCAAATCTCCATTCACAGGTTTGAACAGCGTAATTAATTTTAAGAACTCCGCTTTGCTGTAATTAAATTTCCTACGTAGAGGTATCACAATCAAAGGCTGATGACGAAATGATCCCCTAGCAGTATTTTTTTTCGCACCGACTCATAGAATTGATATCTTACGTGATATTTCGGCAAATGGGGAGAAATCTCGTAAAAACCAACCCGAACGAGTTGCTTCATTGTTCATCAAACGCAAAATTAAATTTCCTTCCCACCTTAAATCCAGCTTTGCGAGACTTCTTTCTTAAGCAGTAGCAGAAGCATCGTATGTCTGTCTGTAATTAAGGCAGCATGAAACCAAATTAAAAAGTTCATTTAACAACAATTTGCTGGCCTACCTATGTTTGATACGTTAAAACAAAATTTCACGCACAAGTCAAAAGACGACAAAGAACGATTTTCTCGCTGCTTGATAATAAACACTGCGAATGACAGTCGTTCTAGGGTAAGAAAACAACGCCGAGTGCTGTCTTTCGTTCAATTTGTTCTCTAATTAAGCGGTAATCACTCTTTTGTTGCGGCAGAAATCGGAGACAGTTCTAACTGGTTTGTTACCTTAATATACAATTCTCAACTTTGGTAGCAATTATTTTTAGCAAAGAAACCATCCCGTGGCCATCATCTTTTTTTAACAAAGCTAGTTGCGCACAATAGTGTCACTTCCGGTGGAAAACTATCAATGAAGATGTCGGAAGCTTTATCAGAGAAGCGACATCTGACCTGTCCGATCTTTGCTAGACTTACAACGGTAGGTTCTTAAGAAGGACTGACTGTTCTGTACGGAAGGGCTCTGCAAGGAAGGAACCGTAAATGTGTAACGGCTAGTAAAACTATACTATAGGATAGTGGAGGACCTTCCAGGAGGGTCACCTCTTGAAGAAAAGAGAGAAGAGCGAATAAATCTTCCTGTTATCTGACAGTTTTAACAGTCAGTGTGTAATGGAAGAGAAACTTTCCACCGCCTTCTGTGTTCTATTTTTTCCCTTCCCGGGGGGCAAAATGCTCCCTTCACAGCTCACCATTCAATGCAATGCAATGGTTCGCCATGGCCAACTTTGATGCACAAAAGTTGCAGCTGGCAACAACTACCACCACACTGACTTGTCAGTTTGGTCCATTTTTAGCTTTTCTTTTTACTTCCTAGCACCTCAACTCTTGTTTTCGGGGAACACAAGAGACCTCTGCTGGTGGTAATCATTCGCTCCAGGAACTTCCGGCTATCCCGGGGCAGGAAGTTCGTGCTGGACGGACGTGACAAAGGCAATTGAAAAACAAGTGTGAATATATTGTTATAACTGTGCGAGTGTGCAAGTGTGTGACACGAGGAAGTTGTTAAGCTTTTATCAGCTGGGGATAAGAATCTTGAAGCAGTAACGGAAATTCGAGCTGAGATATTTTGGAAGTGGATCTGCAGTTGGGCAATGGAATATTTTCAATTGTACAGTTCCAGGAAATCTTTTGAATCTACAATTCACACCTTATTATCTAGCTTTTGGAATCTTGATTTTTCCTTCAGTGTAAAATTAAAACCACATCTTGAATCTTGAATCTTGAATCTTGAATCTTGAATCTTGAATCTTGAATCTTGAATCTTGAATTTTGAACCTTGAATCTTGAATCTTGAATCTTGAATCTTGAATCTTGAATCTTGAATCTTGAATCTTGAATCTTGAATCTTGAATCTTGAATCTTGAATCTTGAATCTTGAATCTTGAATCTTGAATCTTGAATCTTGAATCTTGAATCTTGAATCTTGAATCTTGAATCTTGAATCTTGAATCTTGAATCTTGAATCTTGAATCTTGAATCTTGAATCTTGAATCTTGAATCTTGAATCTTGAATCTTGAATCTTGAATCTTGAATCTTGAATCTTGAATCTTGAATCTTGAATCTTGAATCTTGAATCTTGAATCTTGAATCTTGAATCTTGAATCTTGAATCTTGAATCTTGAATCTTGAATCTTGAATCTTGAATCTTGAATCTTGAATCTTGAATCTTGAATCTTGAATCTTGAATCTTGAATCTTGAATCTTGAATCTTGAATCTTGAATCTTGAATCTTGAATCTTGAATCTTGAATCTTGAATCTTGAATCTTGAATCTCGAATCTTGAATCTTGAATCTTGAATCTTGAATCTTGAATCTTGAATCTTGAATCTTGAATCTTGAATCTTGAATCTTGAATCTTGAATCTTGAATCTTGAATCTTGAATCTTGAATCTTGAATCTTGAATCTTGAATCTTGAATCTTGAATCTTGAATCTTGAATCTTGAATCTTGAATGTTGAATCATGAATCTTGAATCTTGAACAAACTCAATCGAATAACAATCGAATGGACAGGTTTGTTCAACCTAAATATGTCAACATCATAAAACGTCTACTTTTATTAGAAACATCCCACAAAAGACAACTTGAAGCCATAATGCAAATCCACCGAATCGATTGGCTTCAGATCTATTGACTTTTGCATCGAAATTGCTTTCCTTCAATCACCATTCTTTCTGGGGCAGAGAGTCGCACATCCTTTTTTTCCCTCTGCTTCCTCCAAAATTCTCCACCATCCTCCCATTAAATCTTTATTCATCCATCGAAGCCAATCGGCATTGGCAATCGCTGTGAGTGACTTTTTGGTGAAAATCGAGATAGCAACGAGAGGAAGAAAAAAATTTGGAACAGCATCCAAACCACCCATCCCAAAGCTGTCTGTTCGATCTGTGTGATCCCCGAAAGAAACATCTTTCCGACGCTCGTTTCCTCTCACAGCTCTGTGCTGCCACCTACTCGTTTTTTCCTGTCCCCATTCTTTAACGGGAAGACGATTGAATAAAGCTTTTGTGTGGGGAGCAAACCGAAAAAATAACATCGGAAGCCAATGATGCGCGAACGGAAAAGACGTGCAAAAATAACACTTCCATCAGCGAGAGGCGAAAGGAGCGAAAAAAAACAGTCTTCTTGCAAGGGTGGGTGGGTATGATTTCATTTCGGAATGCATTTTTCCATCCTCCCCCCAAAAAATGGGGTGGAAAGGGGTTCAAGATAAAGAGTAAAATTTCTTCGAGAAGACATCAGCTCGAACTTGAGAAACAATATAAATTTTGGCGGGGAAATGAAAAGTGCACCATCTTTCTTATGTTGATTTTTGGTTCGGGTTTTTTTTGTCATTCAATGTCTTCAATTCAATGACCTGGGAAAGATTTGTCTGTGCTCTAGCATGGCTTTCTACTAGTAAAGGGTTGATTGCCTTTTCCAAAAAGTTACTGTAAGGTTTACCTGTGTGAGAAGGACACCAAATTTTTAAGCTTTTCATAAGAAATAATTGAACAAATTGAGAAAACATATCATGTTTCAGATAATAAAATGAATCATGGGAAACAGTGAAAATTTCTGACTATTTAACTTGTTTTTTTAAGTTGAATGAATCAGAATTTTTCCCACTTCCCCAAATCGAGAAAACATCCAGGAAGGAAACAACAAAGTATCAGAATGGTTAAGCAAGTTTTCAAAACTTAAGTATAATGAACATGTAACTTAAAATTTATTTGTAATTCTTATTATTCTTGTCAATCTTAAAAATTTTGCCATTTTTTGAAATTTCGTTACTTTTGTAAATTTTTTTATGTTTTGTAAATAATTTATGTAATTTATGTAATTTTTGTCATTTTTGTCATTTTTGTCATT